>NW_015176495.1:332477-332700 GCF_001447785.1 Gekko japonicus | reverse complement strand
GAGGGACGTGTCTCCTGCACAGTCTACCCGGTCGGCTGAACCACGGTAGGACTGTATCCATTGAGAACTGGTAAGGTGTGGAGGGGGAGAGAGAAAGAGGACTAACCCCCCTCCTCCAGTTTTCTTTTCCCTGCCCTTTACTCCTTTCTCTGGATCTGGATGGGAGGTTCTTTAAAAGGGCGAATTGCTTCTGGTTCATGGGTCAGGTCTCTAGCAGGGACAT
>NW_015176495.1:328092-328239 GCF_001447785.1 Gekko japonicus | reverse complement strand
GGTGGTCCAGAGTGGGGCAGTCCTACCCACCCTCTCTTGTTGGACACGACTTCCGGTCCATTTATGTTTTGCAGTTGTTCAGCTGTTCGTGAATATGGTCTAAATGATTACGTGATGTGGCGGACTGTTGCTGTTTCTTTTCTCTAA
>NW_015176495.1:322389-327957 GCF_001447785.1 Gekko japonicus | reverse complement strand
TGGGGATCAGAGGATAAGCCCCTCCCCTCTGGGATCAAAGTTTGCCGGCCCTGCCTATGGAAGGGGGAGGTGCTTTCCCAGGAGTAAGGAGTCAAGGACTGCCCCACTCTGGACCACCGAGAAGGAAGCTTCACGGTAAGTGAATACAAATCTTCCGTTTTTGTGCATTTCCCCTTTTCTACTCCTCATCAGTGTCATAGAGAGGGTCAGGAGAGAAGAGACGGATATGATTCTTATAGCTCCCTCCCCCCCCCCGGTTTTCTGCCCTGACGGAGTATGGCCAAGAGTCAATTTCTCCAGCTTCCAAAAGAGCCAGTGTTAGCCAGATGCTACATCATGATGTAAAGGTAAAGGTAAAGGTTCCCTTGCTCGAAAGCCAGTCGAATCCGACTCTAGGGTTGCGGTGCTCATCTCCGTTTCAAAGCCAAAGAGCCAGCGCTGTCCGAAGACGTTTCCATGGTCATGTGGCCGGCATGACTAAACACCAAGGCGCACGGAACGCTGTTACCTTCCCACCGAAGTGGTCCCTATTTACCTACTTGCAATTTCTTGCTTTCGAACTGCTAGGTTGGCAGGAGCTGGAACTAGAGACAGGAGCTCACCCTGTCTTGCGGCACCCGGGTCTTGAACCGCTGAACTACTGACCTTCCACAGCCTACAGTTCAGCGTCTTAACCACTTGAGCCACCGCAGCTCCACATCATGATGTAGGTAGCCTCAATTTGATGGCCTGGAGGCTCCAGCTAGGAATCTTACCTTCTCACAAGAGGTTAATGAGGTTCTCCTGCACTCACACAAACCTACTACTGGGAGAATCATGAACAGAATAATGAACAGAATCATTTTTCCCTTTGGTGTCAGAACAGGAATGTGTCCCCTGTTAGGATGCCCTTACAAGCTACATTTAATTACTTACTAGCTTTAAGACCAAAGAGTTTGGCCTTTTTGTCTCTTAAAATCTATGTTGCAGCCATTTCCTGTTACTACTTTGGAACTGAAGGGGTACCAGTTTTTTTCTCACCATTAAAATAGAAAGCATTTGAGGAACTTTCTATTTTAATGGTGAGAAAAAACTGGTTAGGAGAGTTAGCAAACTGGTGGCCTTAAGAGTGGACTCCCTGGTTTTGAAAGTTTTCCTTGAGAGTGTAGTTCTCAGACCCAGCTTTCGTTTTCTCCTGAAAGTTGTCTCTAGGTTTCACTTATTTTAAGAAATCATTCTGTCCCTTCACCAAGGTCTGAAAATGAGAAAGTGTTGCACTCATTAGATGTTAGAAGGACATTATTATTTTACCTTCAACAGACATTGAAGTTTTGTAGAGACAAATTCTTTTTGTGTGTTTTGCTGGCCCTAATAGAGTAAAAGAGCTTCACCCCAGACCCTGTCCTGTTGGATTGTTTCCGCCATCAGGGAATGCTATGCCCAAACTAAATTGCCTTGCCTCTTGAATATACATGGCCATTTGACCAGGGCAATGGTTTCTTCCAGAGTGTTTTCAATGGAGTGCTGTAGACTGAAATCTGTTGAGCTGCCACATGGTCTTCAGTGCCAATATGCCTTTGTACACCAATGTGCACACTAGTTACAGTTAAGTGCAACCCTGTTTTCCTCATCAAAGGCTCCTATGTGAACTCAGCAATTATGGCATAAGAGAACGAGTCCTCTTGATTAAAAACTGGTTAATTAACAGGAAACAGAGTGAATATAGATGAGGAGTTTTTACAGTGGAAGGTGGTAAGCAGTGGGGTACCACAGGTCTCAGTACTAGGTCCGGTGCTTTTTAACTTGTTCATTAATGATTTGGAGTTGGGAGTAACCAGTGACGTGGCTAAGTTTGCGGATGACACTAAGTTGATCAGAGCCATGAGAACCAGGGAGGACTGTGAGGAGCACCAGAGGGATCTGTTGAGGCTGAGCAAGTGGTGTCAGTGTGGCAAATGAAGTTCAACATGGGCAAGTGCAAAATAATGCATGTTGGAGTAAAAAATCCTAACTATAAATGTATGTTTATGGAGTCCAAACTGGCAGTAACTGACTACAAGAGCGACCTTGGAGTCTTGGTAGATAACTCACTGATGTCAACTCATCGTGGGACTGCAATAAAAAAGGAAAATGCTATGCTGGGGATTATTAGAAAGGGGATTGAAAACAAATCAGCTGGCATCATAATGCCCCTGTAGAGGTCTGTGGTGCAGTCTCATTTGGAATACTGTGTATAGTTGTGGTCACTGCACCTCAAAAAAGATATTATAGCATTGGTAAAGGTGCAGAGAAGGGCAACTAAAATGATTAAGGGGATGGAACAACTTCCCTACGAAGAAAGGTTAAAGAGTTTAGGGCTCTTTAGCTTGGACAAACAATGATTATGGGGTGACATCATAGAGGTTTATAGAGTTATGCATGGGATAGGAAAGGTAGAGAAAGAAGCACTTTTCTCCCTTTCTCACAGTACAAGAACTCTTGAGCACTCAATGAAATTAATGAGCAGTAGGTTTAGAACAGATAAAAGGAAGTACTTCTTCACTCAAAGACTACTTAACACATGGAATTCACTGCCGCAGGAAGTGGTGGTGGCTACAAGCATAGACAGCTTCAAGAGGGGATTGGATAAACATGTGGAGCAAAAGTCTATCAGTGCCTATTTGCTGCAAGGTATAGGTAGAACACTATGTCTGGGGCCCTGTATTCTTGGTGCTTGGGGGGCAAGAGTGGAAGGGCTTCTAGAGTTCTGATCCTACTGGTGGGCATCCTGATGGCACCTGGGTTTTAGCCACTGTGTGACACAGGGTGTTGGACTGGATGGGCCACTGGCCTGATCCAGTGTGCTAAAGAGGGAGGGTATTTTTGGCATATCAGCTGTCTCAGGAATGCGTGGCAGTAGCTGCTACTCATCATTGACAGTGTATAATAGTTTACAGTATCCCAGAATATTTGGGCCCATACCAAAATTCTGATACAGATTTTGGGGGGGATTTCCCCTGGGGGAACTCTTTCTGAGGTGCTGGAGTTGCTGTTTTTAAAGTAAATGACAGCAAAGTTGCTGGAACCCTAGTCCTGCCAGTCCACTAAAGGCTCCCCACCCCACAAATTTTAATTAAATTGGATCAAGGGGTCCAATTCTATGGGCCCCTGAAAAAGGAGCCCCAGCTATCATCCTATGGGGGAAAGTATGCTTTCTTCAGGGCAGAGAAGACAACAGCCAGACACACAAGAGCAAACCCTGGCCAAAAGCCTCCAAATGCAAATAGAATCAACAAAACCAGCATCTAACTGGAAAATCCCAGCAGAACAATGGGCCAATCTGGCAAGCCCAAAACAGCCAATGTCACACCAGAGAATCCAAGCCATACCAACTTGAACCAAGGGACACTGTTGCAAGCCCAAGAGAACCACAGAAGCATAGCAGGATCATGGACCAATATGACAAGGCCAACACAACATAAACAATGTTGAGCCAGAGAATCCAATCCAGTACTAAGGCAACCAGCCAGGTCTGCAAAGTCACTGACACAGATATATGCGCACAAACATCATTTCCTGAAGGAGTGTCTCAGAACACAATAGGGAGGGGGTTTGGGGCACTTGAATTCTTCTCGCTTTGCAATATGCAGCCTATATCATCACTGGCTCTCAGGAGGAGTATCCAAAACTGCAACTGCCCTTCATCAATGGCACTCCTATTCACTCCCACCCCTGTAAAGAAGAAACATAACACCATTACAGCATGCATGAGCTTCAAACTTCTTTCTCTCTTATCAGAAGGTTTTAGTGGTCTGATTCTAGAAACTTGGTGGAGTCTTATCCAGGGGCATCTTCAGTATCTTGTCCAGAGTTTGCCTAGCACAGTTACCAAGATACCACAGTAGTAAGGCTGAGGTGGGGATCATGCACACAATGTCCCTTTTATGTTCTCTACAAACTGAGGGGTTATCTTCTGTTTTTGTAGTTTGTGTTCACGGCAAACGATGGAGCCATACTCACCCACATGTTTATGCCTTCAGCCTAGCATTCCATAAAACAAAGATCAGCTAAGAAACACTACCACTACATGTTGATTAGAGGCAAAAGAAGAATATGCCTTTGAGTCACAACCAACTCATGGCGACCCCATCTATGGGACTTTCCTGGTAAGAGACAAACAGACATAGTTTGCTGTAATCTTCCTCCATTTAGCAACCCCAGTCTTCTTTGACGGTCTTCCACCCAAGTACTAACCATGGCTAACCCTCATTAGCTTCCAGGGTCTGGCAAGCTCAGACTAAGCTGAGCTGTTCAAGCTGCTAGGTTAAAAGAAATCACAAATCAAGCATGGATAATTTCAAAAAGGCATACATTCAGTAAGCCATCAGTTCAAAACTCACAAAATCACCTCCATCCCCCTCCCTCTCATTGCCCAGGAAAACTGTAAAATTAAAGGGGGGTATGGAATCCTTACAATGCAGGCCATAGATATTTCTGAATATTTCTGGAAATATTTGGGATCCAGATATGATTATTCCAAATATCCCAAATATCAATCTAGATCCCCAAATATATCCCCCCCCCCATTTTTGGGGGGGGATATATTTGGGGATCTAGATTGATATTTGGGATATTTGGAATAATCATATCTGGATCCCAAATATTTCCAGAAATATTCAGAAATATCTATGGCCTGCATTGTAAGGATTCCATACCCCCCTTTAATTTTACAGTTTTCCTGGGCAATGAGAGGGAGGGGGATGGAGGTGATTTTGTGAGTTTTGAACTGATGGCTTACTGAATGTATGCCTTTTTGAAATTATCCATGCTTGATTTGTGATTTCTTTTAACCTAGCAGCTTGAACAGCTCAGCTTAGTCTGAGCTTGCCAGACCCTGGAAGCTAATGAGGGTTAGCCATGGTTAGTACTTGGGTGGAAGACCGTCAAAGAAGACTGGGGTTGCTAAATGGAGGAAGATTACAGCAAACTATGTCTGTTTGTCTCTTACCAGGAAAGTCCCATAGATGGGGTCGCCATGAGTTGGTTGTGACTCAAAGGCATATTCTTCTTTTGCCTCTAATCAACATGTAGTGGTAGTGTTTCTTAGCTGATCTTTGTTTTATGGAATGCTAGGCTGAAGGCATAAACATGTGGGTGAGTATGGCTCCATCGTTTGCCGTGAACACAAACTACAAAAACAGAAGATAACCCCTCAGTTTGTAGAGAACATAAAAGGGACATTGTGTGCATGATCCCCACCTCAGCCTTACTACTGTGGTATCTTGGTAACTGTGCTAGGCAAACTCTGGACAAGATACTGAAGATGCCCCTGGATAAGACTCCACCAAGTTTCTAGAATCAGACCACTAAAACCTTCTGATAAGAGAGAAAGAAGTTTGAAGCTCATGCATGCTGTAATGGTGTTATGTTTCTTCTTTACAGGGGTGGGAGTGAATAGGAGTGCCATTGATGAAGGGCAGTTGCAGTTTTGGATACTCCTCCTGAGAGCCAGTGATGATATAGGCTGCATATTGCAAAGCGAGAAGAATTCAAGTGCCCCAAACCCCCTCCCTATTGTGTTCTGAGACACTCCTTCAGGAAATGATGTTT
>NW_015176495.1:310610-318902 GCF_001447785.1 Gekko japonicus | reverse complement strand
CCTCAGATATAAGTTTAAAAAGTAATTTTAGTTGAAGTCCTCCTCAAAATGTCGGGCGCAACTTCTCTATGGTAAATTGGTATAGAGTAGGTCAGTTTGTTGTTTTGCAGGTCCCGTCTGTTCGCATAAACTCACATCCGGTCCTGCACCAATAGGAGTCCGATCTTCTTCCTGTTAACTGCTCCCCTTCTAGGGTTTCTGCTTCCTGTTCAACCCAATCGGCACTCTTCTTTGGTTACACAGGCCTACTCTTCCCGCGATGTATTTCGTCAGTTTCGATTTTACGGCTGCGCGCACATCTCAGTCCTCACCACAGGAATGATAAACAATATGCTTTTTTACGATTTTAAAGCCTTCAATCAACTTTTTTCTTTTCCGGAATCGGGTTTCTGGGAATGTCTATTCATTATCCGCTCAACCGCTTGTCTCAAATTACTTCTTAGCTTAGTTCAGGTAAGCGGTACGTTTATTGTTATCTAGCACGATCAAAATCGGGTTTCGCATTGCTTCTTTTCACTCACTGTTGTTGCCCTTCTTCAAGAGATCGGCTGATGGAAGATTTAAACCGGTATTCCGGCTCGAACGGCCACTGGAGAGTTGCTTGGCACTTGCCCTCTTCGCGGGAGGAGATCAAAGCCTGATTCAGCTTCTTCCGAAACTCAATCACGCCAATCTCCTACTCCCTCTTGGGCGCCGCTGCCTGCTTGTCCCCCCCCCGCTGGGGAGCGATGCGTTGGGCTGATAACTGCCCAATCTGTCAGAAGTGGCCGTCGCTCACTTCGCACGATCGCGAAATGCGTTAGTCCTCCATCTTAGCTCGACCGGAAGCCCCCAAATGTGCATCCCTAATTAAGACAGTGTTTTTACTAGATCCATGTGGACGCTAATGGAGGTGGTAAATTGTGTCATAGATGTTTAACATCAGACAGAGATTTGGTGCTCCTCCACAGAAAGAAAACCCCTGCACATATAAAACTTGGCACATCAAGGATTGTAGCTTCGTCTTCTCCCTGACATGTTCACTTTATATGTTCAGGTAGTTTTTTGTGTTGAGGAACATTCAATCATTTTAGACCCCTGCCTGACATAGATTTACCATTTCAATAAAAACTACACTCACATTTCATTTCAACAAATGTATAGACCCTTAATCTCTATACAGACAAACCATGAGTTTTCAGGAATAGACCCTATGCCATGAAATTACTCCAAGAGCGTTCTGTTGGTAGGACCTAGGAACTGCTAGTCACCTGCTTTGAATAGTACTGAGGAATCTGTCTTTGACTCTGTCCTCCGTTCATGCAGCTATTCCCTTTACAAACAGTTTTGCAGCTTAAATAAATCCAAAATATCCAGAGATTTTGGAGTAGGGCAATCATCAACACGTGTTACCTGAAAATACCAACCCTAGATAGACCAGTACTGGGGAACAAGATTCCCAGGATTTCGATCGACCCCTTGCTTTCTAACACGGCTCACAAGAGGCCTGCTAGGTACGGCTAGCTGATTGAGTTGAAGGAGAAGAAAGAGGGGAGAAAAACCACCCACAAAAGAGTTTGCTGTCTAGAGCCAAACACACAGAACTCAAACACATGCTCACACAAAATTCTCATCAGAGGTTTCTCTATGAAACGTTCCCTTACATCTGCACTACTGAGCACACATGTGTGCACTCATGTTCAGATGTGCAGGGTGTGCCTGCATTCTCCCCCAATTAATCTGTTACCCGAACTGCCTGTCTCCATTTGGATGGGGAATTTAGCAGAGAGACAGCATAGGCAAAATGGGCGTAACAGACGGAATTGCATACCTATGTATACCAGGGTCAGTTTCAGGGAGAGAAACTTTCAAATAATAAGACTAAGGTTGAAATAAAATTGTTGGTTTTATTGAAATATACTGATGCATACACAGAAAGCATACACACAAAGTAATCATAATACACATGCATACAAGGCTACAGCAGAATGGAGGAGCTTAGAGACATTGGAAATTTTGAGGCAATATTTACCAGATCCAGATGTGCAGAAGTCCAAGAGCTCATGAACAACCAGCATATCACAAACAAAGGAGGGGAACCAAACTGGGGTTTGGGGGTACTGCTCCGCTAGGTGCCCTTAGAGTGACACACAGGGCTATGACTGAGTACCATTTTTATACACTAAAAAAGGTGTCCTAGAGGGCAGGACTATGAGTTTGAAAACAAAGGACTTTGATCAGGGGCTTCCCAGGGGTTTCCCAAACTCAACAACAGAAGACTATGATGGTACCCTGGCAAGGATATCTTGGCCTGGAGGATGCATGTAGTATTGATGGCTAATACTGTCTGATACTTCATAGTTAATAACGCTTGATAACCCGGGTGCATGATCCCAGGAAGAGAATTATAAATATCTTACCCAGAGAAATGTTTACACATTAAAGGAGATATTTCTTTAGGAGGAAGCTATAAAGGACAGACGTGGAAGAGAATCTTACACTACAGAGAGATGAAAGAAGCTCTCAGGGAAAGTATCTCTATAGGACATGCTGGAATGCTGAGAACGTTGATACCTACCTGGGGTGGGGGTAGGTTGTACATAGACAGAACAGCTGCTTTGTTTCCATAATCTCCAGGACCCATGTTTTAGGCCAGCTCCCATGTTCATATGTGCGTCCCTTTATGGGACTGCTCACAGACTCAAGAGCAATTTTAACTATGTACAAGTTAAGCGCAGAAAATAAACACGAGCACATTAACACAACCTGGGCAGAAATAAATACGATTTAAAACGCCATTCTTCTGTCCCCTACACACCTTCACTACCTCTGGAGGTTGTGGAGACACCTCAGCCCTTCACCGAACTGGTCACTGGTACTGTTGCCCTCCTGGCTGTCCACCATGGTTTATAGTGGCCTGGGTGCCCTGGAGTTTGAGGCAACAGGAGCCCCCACCTGTCTACTCCCTTGAAGCTGTCGTCCACGCTGAGCCAAAGGCTGAAGGTATCTGCCTGGCTCCACCCCTGGGGTGTGTTCATATAGTCCCACCCTTTTCCCCTAGTGCTTCTGGGAAATGTAGGCAGGCAAATGAGGAAGTCCCAATCCACCCAGTGAGAGTTACCCCTGCAGAACTACAGGCCACTTACCCTTATGGGGAACCATTTTAAACACCAGGTACAGACAGCCTCCATCTTACACACCCAGGTAAATGCCATTTCGTCACAACATCCATCATGGTAATTGGGTCAAAATGGTCCATAACTTCTTCTGACAGACCTATGTTACAACTAATGCTCCCTCTAAGCCATGGAGTCTTGTGAGCAAAGATTCTACTTTGTGAGCTACTGGCATTAACGTTGTGAACAAGCGATTTGGCTACTGCATAGATTAGTTTGCTCTGGAGCCATCCTTCCTGAGCTAAGACAAAACTGTGTGAGCCAGAGGCTAAAAAACTGAGCTAGCTCACACTAACTCAGCTTAGAGGGAACACTGGTTACAACCAGCATCCAGACCAATGTGTATTTGCAAAAGTAAAGCTAATAATTGTTTTTCCTGGCTCAATATAGGCTCAGATTTAGAAGTCAGCAGATGTGAAGATATCTTAAACAATTAGGATGGTCATGAATTAGCTGGCATAGTGGTAGCAGAGAAGTAACATTTCTTCACTGCTGTCACAGCTGCTTCAAAGGTCTTCCAATAAGCTCTGTAGCTTGTTCCATTAGATTCAGTGCAAGTTTTCTGCCAGTTCTGTTCTAGACCTATTCTGGCTCTCTCCCTTTCATCCATGATAAACCAGAGACCTGGTTTTTAGCCAAAGGATGGAAGGAGACAACAAGAAGCAGCCTTAGCCTCACTGTCCAAGCTCCTGCCACAGCCTCAACAGAGCATGTGTTTGAAATCCTAAAAACCCAGAGAGAGTTCTGAAATGCAGTATGTTCCATCAGCCTCTGTGGGACCATTTTAACTGGGCCCCCTTTTCTAGGGGGTGTTGGGGTCATGATCAACCTTTGCCTTGAATAGGTAGCAGTCAGTCCATGGACCAGGCTGAATCTCCAGCCCTGAAAACAGACCTTCCTTCTAAGGCTCAGTACAAATCCACAGTGTGGCCTCTTTCATGTGTTGGGCCTGGCAAAATTTAAGAGCGTCCCAAGCAGTCAAAGAAGCTGTAAAGTCCTAGGCCAGCCTGGTGAAGTATCCTCAGCATGAATGTTGAAGTCCCCCAGAACAATCAGTCTAAGGGTCCCCAGGACCACATCTAGGAGCCCCTCTGGAGACTCAGACAAGGTGCCTACCAAGCTGCCTAACCAGCACTATGCCTAATCTATTCTTAGTTCCCAATGTCAGGAGCGTACATTCAATGCCAGTGATAGTTTGCACTGGGGAGTCTGCGGAAGTTGAAGGACTCATAGAGTGTAATAGCCATACCTCCTCCCTGGCCATCTTTGCAGGGTTTGTGGAGAACTGCATAATCAGGTAGGGTTAATTAGTACAGATATACCACATCATAGTCTGCCACCCACATCTCTTTGTATCCAAGCCAGGTCAATTTTCTCATCCTGTAACAACCTTGATAGGTGTGCAGTTTTGTCTCCTATCTATCTTGTAATTGCATAATATCAATGAACACACAAAGGAAATAAGGGTCCTTGAATCATTGTCTCTTGGGATGCTACTGAGGTTAGATAGGCAGCAAACACCCTTGCCAAATGCATATCATGTTTGGATGATGCCATCCCCATATCTGCCACCTTCCGTCTGTCCTGGAATATTCTGCATTCATCAAGCATCCTAGCCCATGTAATGACATCTGCCAGCATCACTAAGAATCCCTCCACATTTGGCATGCTGCCATCCACAGAGAAACTCTGCTACGGTCCAGGGCTACAGTGTAGGTGGGCTGACATCAGTGCTGACAAATAAGTGTTTAATGTATTTTTAAAATTTAATCTTACAGTTGGAAGGGACCACCCTGCCAATGCAGTAACTACACCTGTAATATCCTTGACAAGTAGGTATCCAGTTGATACCTAAGAACTTCCAACATTGAAACATCTACCACCTCATGAGCGAATGTTCCAGTGTTGAATACAATTCCCCATCAGGAAATTCTTCCTCAAAGTTTTGTTCTCTGGTGGTCCTGGGAGTGGGACACTGGGCTCCTTCTTGGATCCTCCAATGGTAGCAGGGCTGATCCTGCAAATTGATCCAGCCAGGGGAGGGGTCTGTCCCACTGGATCGACCCAGTTCTTCCAGCCCTGTTGCTCAAGCAGGACATGTCTTGCTGGCACTCCAGGAGTGCAGCGGTCCAGAAGAAAAAAGAAAGAAGAGAGAAAAGAACAGCAAAGGAGGCGGAGGGCTGTGAGGGCTCCACAGAACCCTGGACTTCGCGCTGTGGCTGCTTTAACACAATTAGTGGCACCGGGAGATCCCCGGTAGCCATGGCTGATCACAGACTCCCACAAGGACTCTCACCCTTTGGGCAAGAGGGTCCCTTCCCCAACCAATGCTCGCAGTGGAGCGGTAGAGGCTGCAGAGGTGCGTCGGGCAGCGCCAAGGAACAACGATGATGGGCTGGAATGGGAGTAGAGGGAACATAAGAACATAAGAGACGCCAATGGTGGATCAGGCCAAAGGCCCATTTAGTCCAACACTCTGTCACACAGTGGCCAAAAATACCAGGTGCCATCAGGAGGTCCACCAGTGGGGCCAGGACATTAGAAGCCCTCCCACTGTTGACCCCCCAAGCATCAAGAAGACAGAGCATCACTTGCCCCAGAGCCCCTATCTATACCTTATGGCTAATAGCGACTGATGGACCTCTGCTCCATATGCCTATCTAATTCCCTTTTGAAGCCGTCCATGCTTATAGCCGCCACCACTTCCTGTGGCAGTGAATTCCATGTGTGAATCACTCTTTGGGTGAAGAAGTACTTCCTTTTATCTGTTCTAACCCGACCGCTCAGCAATTTCATGGAGTGCCCACGAGTTCTTGTATTGTGAGAAAGGGAGAAAAGTACCTCTTTCTCTACCTGTTCTTTCCCATGCATAATCTTGTAAACCTCAATCATGTCACCCCTCAGTCGTCTTTTCTCCAAGCTAAAGAGCCCTTTAAAGGGAAGAGAGAGCTCCCTGCCCCGCTTGAGTAAGTCCCTTCTTATCTCCTGACCCAGACCAAAGGGTTAAAGGGGGTAAAATTCTGGTTCTTGCTGGGATGGCTATGGGGCCCCAGCCTGGAAGGTGGTAGCAGTTATGAAGGGTCACTCCAAGTTAGGCTCTGGATTGGGCAGGAAACAGTGGCAGTGACCGTTTTGTTTCAATTCAGCCTCATGGCGACTTTTCTTTTCTCTTTCACTCTCGCCCCCAGGTGTGCAATAGCAAGAATGACAACTAAATCTGAGTCTAGTTCCCAAGCTCGGGGGAGCCCTGTGAGTGAATTTGACTTTCCCAGACAGTCAGTCTCCCTGTCTTCCCAAGATTCCTTGGAGAACCAGGAGGTAGATTTAGCTGGGGAAGAGGCCAAGTCTAACCTCTTGCAGTGGCTGAGAGCTGAGATGAGGAAAGAATTTAGAGATATGTTACAGGAGGCCAGACAGGGTCACATTTCCTGGGAGACTTCTCCAGTCAGGGGCAGACAACCCAAAAAGGCACAAAACCAAAGGAGGGAGACTTATGGAAGCACTTTTTGCTCTCCTCCCAAGGCAAAAAAGAGAAGGTAGGAAAGGGACCATAGCCCTCTTCTCAGTTATACAGATTGAGGCTCTGAATCTACAGTCTCTTCCTCTGATAGGGAAGAAGGAGAACTCAGAGGAAGAGGAAAAAGTGATCCCCACAGTACAAACTAGGCTCTTTCCTCAAGAGTTGTTTGCACGACTCTTGCCGAAGGTGCTGAGGACCCTGGAGATCTCCTCAAAGCCTAAGGAGACAGTTGATCCTGAACCAGATTTCCAAACAGGTTCACAGAAGCTGATGCCTAAATTTGTGGTGGCACAGTGTGGTGTCCCACTACCAGCAGTAATAAGAAAGCGGAATGGGAGCATCCAACCAAACCTAAGTCTAATCACCAGGTATTCTCAAAATTTTATTCTATGATACCGGTGGCGACCAAGAGAATTAAACTACCAGAGGTAGATGAGCTAAGCAGCTTGATCTCTCACTCGGTACTGCCCTTGGCACTATGCAGAAATTTTGAAGCCTCATCCTCTTGTCTTAGAGTTTCTACAGTGGGATCTCTGTTCACAAGGGCAGCATATTCTTGGGCCTCGGACCTTGCTTCGGCTGAGTCTGAGATACCAAAAGAAATCAAAGTTGTGCTAAAAAAGATTGCCCTGGCAATCTTTGTGGCTGACCCCACCTTGGATACTCTTTAACAGTCGGCTAGAGTGATGGCGTGCAACGTGGCAGCCAGAAGAAACAATTGGCTAAGGCACCGGGGTGTGGATGCCTCAGCACAAGTGAAGGTGGCAGCGGTCCCATTCAAGGGTGGCAGCCTCTTTGTGATGGATTAGACAAGTATCTTGTTGAACATAAAGATAAAAAGAAGGTTCTATCGTCAGAAAAGAGAGACGGTAAGCCTAGGAAAAGGCCTCAGTCCTTTTGTGATTACAAAAAGACACCAAGACCAAGCTATTCCAGACCCTTTTAAAGGAAGATGGCAGCTCAGGACACGAGACTCTAAATCTTCAACCCATAATAAAGGGGAACAGGTTGCCAAAGGAAGTAAAAAAGGAACCTCAGCATGACTATGCCAAGGCAAGCATTCCTCTGGGGATAGGGGGTGGGATTCAGCACTTTGCAAGTCACTGGCAACAAACAGTGACCAACAAATGAGTGTTGGACACAGTGACCAATGGCTACTCCATAGAATGATACTGTTCCCCACGAACATCCCCTAATGATTCTATGGAGCCATTCACCAGAGAAACACAGCTGGTAAATGCCATTCAACATCTCATGGACATTTAGGCCATAGAGGAGTTCCAGTATGCCAAAGGAATCAGGGTGTCTACTCCATGTTCTTCATTGTTCTGAAGAAGAATGGGGATGTAAGGGCTATCTTAGACCTGAAATGGCTGAACAGACACGTCAAGACCAAGAAATTTGGCATGGAGACCCTAAAATCTGTTCTGCTAGCCATTCAGGAAAAGTATTTTCTTATTTCCATTGATCTATTGGAGGCCTGTTTACATGTCCCGATTTGAGAACAACATCACAAATACCTAAGGTTCGCTTACAACTGAGATTACTTCCAATACAGAGCACTCCCTTTTGGTCTAAAATCCTCCCCAAGAGTGTTCACCAAGGTTTAGTGGCAGT
>NW_015176495.1:303501-310558 GCF_001447785.1 Gekko japonicus | reverse complement strand
CCTGATCAAGGCGTTGTCTTTTCAAGAGAGTGTGAAAGCTTCAGACCTGATGGTGAGGACACTCAAGGAACATGGATTCCCTGTCATCAACAGGGAAAAAATCTTTCTGCAGACTTCACAAACCTTGGTACACCTGGGGGTACTGGTGGATACTCTGAAGGACAGAGTTTTCCTGTCAAAAGAGAGACAACTCAAGATTCGGACATGGATCACAGAGGTTCTGCAGCAGCCCAAGTTAGAGGTGATGCTACTAGCCAAGTTACTGGGCATGATGGTATCCTGTCAGGAAGTGGTAGAATGGTCCAGATTTCATGCTTCACCTCTTCAGAAGTTTCTTCTCCCTCATCAAAACTTGATTGCCAAGAAGTGACACAGGCTTCTTCAACTACTGGAGGAGGTACGGCAACAGCTACTATGGTGGCTACTATGATAAGTGAATACAAATCTTCCATTCTCCATCAGTGCTGATCCTGGCTCTGGCTGTTCACCCCAGGCAAAGAGCCATATGCCAACAGCCTTTGAGTTCTCATCCTTTGTCTAGTGCCAAGAGCCTCATGCCTCTTGCAGCGGCCTGGCCTTCTAGAAGACTGGGCTGCAATGTATGCAATGAGGACGAAAGAAAATTTCTAGCACCTGGCTTCACTCCAGATTCCTTCTTTCCCATCCCCTGCACCTCTTGCAGATGCCTGACCTTCTAGCTTGTAACATGTTAAAGTAAACTTAGAGTCTCACCTTTCTCCCACTGACTGTATCATTCATTGGAGCTGTTCTTGAGTGAAAAGAGACTTTCAGCCACATGATAGCCACATTATTCAGTTTGCTCTTGACTTAATCTGTTGCCCACAGCTTTTAGGCATTATGGCCTCTACTGTGGTGGTAACACCACTTGCTAGGAGTCACATGCAGCATCTTCAGCTTCACATCAGATATCTTGAACAACTAGCAATTTACAAAGTTTTAAAAGTTTTCTCATCGGTCTTGCACAACACGATGGTTCAGAGCTGTATGGACAACATTGCGGTAATGTATTTCAACAAGTACAGTAGGACTGGGTTAACCCCCGCCCCCACCATGTCTCCTCACTTGCAACTTTTGGACAAATTTCTGAGGTATGGCATCAGAATTTTTCATGTTTCAGGAAACCTGAACTCCGTCCCAGACTCACTAAGCAGAGCTGGCTTCACAGTACATGATGGTCTCTCAATTTCTCAATGCTTCAGTCCCAGTGGTGGGGCCATCTGCACAGCTGTGCTCACTTCATCAACCAGTCACAAGTATGTAACATGTTACAGAAAAGGGGCACTCGTTTCCTGAAGAATGAGTTTCTGATGTCACAGGACAAAGTATGCTTCTGCATTAAAATAGCTAGTTGTGTCCTCATCACCCACTTTTGGCTGCACCAAATAAGGTTTCCAGTTCTGTTCCACCTGGCCAAATGCACATTAGTCCACCTTCCTCCATACAGATATTGCCATGCAGAACCTCAGCGAATCCACCTCTAGAATATTCAAATAATGTGGCTGGCATCTTGTTGACGTTGATGAAACATCTTACATTATGCTTGTATGCCAGGAAATGGAAAGCATCAGGATACTCAACACCAGCTCATCTGAGGGCACCTACTGATAAGCTACAGGGACAGCTAAACCAGCAGGAACCCTAACGTGTAAATAGGAGCACCAGGGATTCTTACTGGGACTCAAGGCAGATTACACAGAATAAGTCAATAGAATCAACAGGATGGGACAAGCAATAAACAGTGCAATAGGCTTTGGACAGTAGAAATGTGGGGCCAGCCAGAAATCAAACAGAATAGAAACAAGTCATATGTATTAACTTAATGAGTTAACCGATGCAAAAATTGTATAATAGGACAGTACAAAATATACACAGTAGTATAGATGACAATCCTAACTCTTTACCCAAGTATCTTTCTGAATCATTTTGTTACAGTAGAGCTCTGCTACCTGTGTAGAAAAGCCCTGCTGAATTATTCTGTTTTGTATAGATTGCAGAAAGCCAGGAGAGTGGGAGCATTCCACAAGCAGGCTATTCCATAAGGTGCCTTCTGTAAGGATGACAGAGATACTGTTCATAAAGCATCTGGGTACTAGAAATGCTGGCTTTCCATCCCAAAGGTTGTATGCAGTGGGGCTAGGATAAATGACCGCCCTCCGACATTGGTGTTGTGTAGCGCCAGGTCTATAAATAATAAGATCACGGGACTTTCTGCTTGAGCAGAATGTAGACCTCGCATGCATGACCGAGACCTGGGTGCAAAATGAGGAGACCGTCACTATCTCCCAGTTGGCTCCTCCCGGGTTCTCGGTCCTTCACCAATTGCGGATTAGGGAATGGGGCGGAGTGGCTTTATTCATTTGGGAGGCTTACTCCTTCAGGGCACTCCCATTGCCAAAGATCACAGGCATTGAGTGTGCCAGCCTGGTGTGGGAGGCCGGGGAGAGTTTAGCAATTTGGCTGGTGTACCAACCACCCAATGCACTGGCCAATAGCTTGCCATCCCTGATGGAAGCCTTTTCAGGCTGGGCATTGAAACACCCTAGACGGATAGTCCTGGGTGATTTTAACATCCATACCGATGACACAACCTCTACTCAGGCAACGGACCTGGTGTCATCCATGGCAGTGCTAGGACTCTCCCAATATGTAATGACCCCCACTCACTAGGCTGGGCACACACTCGATTTGATCTTCACGGTGGGGGTAACAGTGGACCGGATCACAGCTTTGGCAGTGCCATGGTTGGACCACCTTGCCCTGAGGGCCTGACTGAATATCCCACTCCAACCCTGTTTGGGCGGCGAGTGTAGTTTAGCTTACCCACGGAGCCAAATGGACCCAATGTGGCTTCAGATGGTTCTCCGGGATCCAATGCCCCCTGGTGACTCGTTAGATGAGCTAGTAGAGGACTGGCATAGCTGACTCTTGGCAGCCATCAACGAGATTGCTCCCCAATGCCCTCTGCACCCTCGCTCTAAGCTTGCTCCCTGGTTCACCCAGGAGTTGTGGCTAATGAAGCGAAGGCTAAGATGGCTAGAGAGACAGTGGCAGCGTGCTCGCGACGAAGCTACAAGAGCATCTTATAGGACATTTATGAGATCCTATGAGATGGCAAATAGAAGGGGAAGTCGTGGAAGTAGTGACAGACTTCACGTTCCTGGGATCCCAGATCACCGCAGACTGTGACTGCAGCCATGAAATTAAAAGACGCCTGCTCCTTGGGAGGAAACTGATGGCGAACCTAAACAGCATGATAAAAAGTAGAGACATCACCCTGCCAACAAAAGTCCGCATGGTCAAAGCAATGGTATTCCCAGTAGTCATGTATGGCTGCAAGAGTTGGACTATAAGGAAGGCCGAGCGCCGAAGAATAGATTCTTTTGAACTATGGTGCTGGAGAAGACTCTTGAGAGTCCCTTGGACTGCAAAAAGATCAAATCAGTCAATCCTAAAAGAAATCAACCCTGACTGTTCCCTGGATGGCCAGATAATGAAACTGAAGCTCAAATACTTTGGCCACCAAATGAGAAGGGAGCACTCCCTGGAGAAGACCCTGATGCTGGGAAAGATTGAAGGTCAAAGAAGACGGGGACGGCAAAGGATGAGATGGTTAGACAGTGTCATCGATGCAACGAACATGAAATTGAGCCAACTTCAGAGGACGGCGGAAGACAGGAGGGCCTGGCGGGAGATGATCCATGGGGTCGCGAAAAGTCGGACTCGACTGTGCGACTGAACAACAACAAATGAGATGGCAGTCAAAGCTGTAAAGAAGGACTACTTCGCGGCTACAATTCCGTCTGCGAGATCATGCCCAGCTCAATTGTTTAGAACGATTTGGTCTATTACCACTTTGCCACAAGGCAGACCAAATGCTAGGGAATTGGACATTAACTGTGAGGCTTTTGCGAGCTATTTCGCAGATAAAGTCTTGTCACTCCGCCATGACCTCCCTGTCATACTTGAAACAGTGAGTGAGCGCGAGGCTCCATGCATGTCTTCTGGTCAGGTTATGGATTATTTTGATCTGCTCAGCCTAACGGAAGTTGACAAACCGCTCCTAACTGTACGCCCCATCACATGTTCCCTGGATCTGTGCCCTTCGTGGCTAATTAAAGCTGGCTGCGATTGGTTTCAAGGGGCCCTAAGGGAAATTGTTCACAAGTCCCTCTTGGAGGGACTGTTCCTGGGGGCACTCAAGGAAGCGGTGGTACGTCCTCTCCTAAAAAAGCCATCTCTGGACCTGACTGAATTGGCAAACTACCAGCCGGTACCCAACTTGCCCTATTTGGGCAAGATAATAGAGAGGGCTCTGGCAATGCAGTTACAGAGCTTTTTAGATAACACTTCCATTTTAGACCCCTTCCAGTCTGGCTTTTGCCCTGGTCATGGGATGGAGACAGCACTGGTTGCCCTCACAGACAATCTCTGGAGGCATCTGGATCAGGACGGATTGTTGGTGCTGTTGTTGTTGGACCTGTCGGCAGCATTCAACACGGTCAACCAACAGTTAGTGATCCACCACCTTGCCGACACTGGAATTCAGGGGCCGGCCCTGCAACGGCTCACCTCCTTTCTCCAAGATCGGGGACAAAGGTGGCGCTGGGGAAACAGCTTTCCCGAAGGCACCCATTGGATTGTGGCGTGCCCCAAGGGGCAGTGCTGTCCCCGATGTTATTTAACATCTACATGCGTCCCCCTTGCCCAGATTGCATGGAGACATGGGCTGGGATGTCACCAGTACGCAGATGAGACCCAGCTCTATCTGTTGTTGGGTGGCCAGTCTGACTCTAAACTGGAAGATCTAGACTGGACATTACGTGGCTGGATGGCTTAGGCTGAGCCGTCTGAAATTGAATCCAATGACGACGGAGGTCCTGTGCCTGAGTCGGAGTGGACCGAGGGTAGGGATCCCACTCCTGACCTTTGATGGGGCCCCATTGGTGCCAGCGCCGGAGGTTAGGAGTCTGGAAATGCTCTTGGATGCCTCCTTAACAATGGAGGCCCAGGTAGCAGCCACTGCCAAGTCAGCCTTTTACCATCTTCGGCTGATCAAGCAGTTGGTTCCCTTCCTTGAATGCAACGACTTGGCAACATTGATCCATGCAATGGTCACCTCGAGGTTGAACTACTGTAATGCTCTCTACGTGGGGTTGCTCTTGTAGCAAATCCAGAAGCTACAGCTGGTGCAAAATGCTCCAGCCAGGCTTTTATTGGGCCTCCTAATGCGGGAGCACATTCAGCCTGTGCTGAAGGCATTGCACTGGCTACCAATAGCATACCAAACTCGCTTCAAGGTGCTGGTTCTTGCCTTTAAAGCCCTTTATGGTCAGAGACCTATATACCTAAGGGACTGCCTTTCCCCACATGTTCCCTAGAGAGCACTGACCCTTCCTGGACCAAAGGATGCCAGGCTGGCTATAACCAGGGCTAGGGCTTTCTCAGTGGCAGCTCCTTTCTGGTGGAATGAGCTCCCAGAAGAGATCAGGGCCCTGCGAGACCTTATGCAGTTCCGCAGGGCCTGCAAGACGGAGCTTTTCCGCCAGGCTTTCAGTTAGGAGTTGCCCCAAGGAAGAACCATGTTCCCTGAAGTCATCAAAACAGTGTGTGCCAGCCATACAATGTTAGATCTGGGTTGACTACTAGGATGGTATACTGAGGATTAATCTTAATTTTAATTTGTTAACCTTCTAATTAATTTATCAGCATCACTATTACTAGCACCTTTTAATGTTGAAATTGTTTATATGGTTTTAAGACTATTTAAATTATTTATTGTTGTCTTTTACTTGTTCTGTAAGCCGCCCTGAGCTGGCCTTGGCTGGGAGGGCAAGGTATAAATTTGATAATAAATAAATTAAAAAATATTATTAATATATCATTGTTTATATAGTGTGTATGTGTGTGCATACACACACACACACACAATTTATGTACATAGTATGTGTATACCATGTGGAGATGAAAGGTGGTACTTTCTCATACTTTGTACCAACCTGGCACAACTTGTGTAACAAGGTAGAGCTGGACTGCAAATTGATACTCAGTGTCCCACTTCCATGAAAAAGCAATCTATGTGCATTTAACTTTCACTGTTCAAACTGATGAGACCTTCTATGTCTGTATGTTGACAGTGTAACAGTTATACAATATATTCTGACCAGTATATTATTATTCTTCCCCCCCCCCCCAAAGATCCTGGGTCATTTCCAATTCTGCATCTTTGATGGTTTGGAGCTGTTCTCTTTCCTTATATAGTGCTCCCATAAAGCTTCCAGCAGATGCTGAGCCCTTTAACATGAATTCCAGAAAGGCTTCCAGTAGTTATGCCTTTTCCTTAAAATAGAAGCCTTTGTCCCTCTGACTAAACAGCCCAGCTGTACATTTTAGTAATACCTCAGCTTCATTAACTATTATGTTATCTCTTTGTCTCTGAGGATCCAAGAGTCTAGGTCCATCTTGCTTTTATTTCAGGACATTTATTTAGTTTAGTTTCTAGCCTGTCCCATTCCAAGTGAATGATAGTTTATATTTCAATAAAGCACATATCCTTATTCTATTTTCAAGAGGTTTTTTTGTGTGTGTGGATACTTATTTCCACCAACAGGGGGCTCACTCTCCCCCAACAGCTTTTCCTACATAGTCAGTAGACTTCCTGGGTTTGCAGAAAAATCCAAAAACTAAAAAAATCCCTTCAGGGACGGCTGAATTCCCCCCAAAATCTTTTGAAATGGCCTCTGCAGGGATCTAACTCCAGACATCAACAGTGAGAGATTAGTATGTTCGGGGGGGGGGGGCTTCTAACCGGCTGTGTCAGTAAAAGGGGGGGAAGGGCCCTTTCCCGGCCTCTTTTGGCCTTTGAGGGAGGGAGGGAGCTTTGGGGCCAGGCCTGACAAGGGCTGCCAGTGCCAGCCTGGGGAATCCCTAGAGGTTTTGAGGTGGACTGTAAGGAGGGCTCGGTTTGGGGAAGGGAGAGGCCTCAGCTGGGTATAATGCTACACCCTCCAAAGCAGCCATTTTCTGCAGGGAGACAGAC
>NW_015176495.1:294534-303476 GCF_001447785.1 Gekko japonicus | reverse complement strand
GTGCTTGCTACCGTTCATCAGCAGCCACCCTATGAAAGCCAGTGAGGTGCAGCAGTTAGAGCTTCAAAGTAGGGTCTGCAAGACCCAGGTTCAGACCCCCATCTTGCAGTGGAGGCTGACTGCGTGATTTTGGACCAATCACATATTTCAGCCTAACCAACTTCACAGGGTTTTTGTGCAGATAAAAAGGAGGAGGGAATAATGAAAGCTGCTTTGGTCCCCACTATGAGGAAAGACTGTAATTTTCCTAGGTAGAGGCTGGGGGGTGGAGATGGAAAGCAGAAGACAGAGAGGCAGATAAAGGTAGGTTGACTGTTGGGTGGGAAGGAAATAGGGTTGCCAACTCCAGGTTGGGAAATTCCTGGACATTTGAGGGGTGGAGCCTGGAGAGGGTGGGATTTGAGGAGGGGAGGAACTTTGGACTGGTGTAATGTTATAGACTCCACCCTCCAGCCATTTCCTCCACGAGAACCACCATTGCCAGCCTCCGGGTGAGGACTGGAGATCATCCAGAATGACAACTGTTGTCCAGGCGACGGAGATTAGTTTCCCGCAATAAAATGGCTGTTTTGGAGGGTTGAGTCTATGGCATCATACCCTGCTGAGGCTGCTTGCCACCCAAGCCTCACTGTCCGAAGGCTCCACCCCCAAATCTCCAGGAATTTCCCAACCTGGAGTTGGCAGCCCTAAGGTGAATTGATCTCTGTAGCTGGGAGTTCCGTTGTGATTCCCAGACCGCTGCCACTGCTGCTGTGGGGGGAGAGGAAGCAGGTGGGTGGCTAGGAGCACTGCGGAGTGGGGGAGAAAGCAAGCAGGAGGCTGGGAGAGTGATGGGGGCAGAAAGAAAGAAAGAATGGTGGGGTGGGGGCAGAAAGAGAGAGAAAGAGTGATGAAGTGGGGAGGCAGAAAAACAAAGAGAAAGATGACAGGTCAGAAAGAGAGAGGAAGTCACATGCAAATAGAGAGTAAGAAAAGGGGGGCAGAGGAGAGAAATAGTGTGAGAGAGGTAGGGAATGAGGAGAGGAAGCAAAGGTGTGACGAATGAGATAACCATCCTGCAAGTTTCTTGTGGGTCTCCACTTGTTGAAATATAATAGTGTGATCTACAACATGCAGGATGGAGGAAATCTCACCCTCCTCCTGATCCTCCTGCCTTGGCTATCTGTTCATTCCTTCCTTTCCTTCTACTTGCAGCTCCCACAGCTTCTCCCCTTTTGTTGTTTACTTCCTTTCTTCAGCCCCATCTCCCCATCCCCTTTAGCTCCATTTTTCTTTCACCCTTCTTTCTACATTGAATTCACTTCTTCATTTCCTTCTTTCTCTGTCTGCCTAATCCTCCCTGCCCACAGTCTTTGCAAGACGTTTGGAATGTAACTCCCTAAGTCTCATGAGATAATATTACAAGATCTTGGCATTTAAAATTTTTGTTGCTTTATTTTATTCTTTTTTATTTTATTTTAAGGGTTGGGGTTTTTTTGCAGACTTTGTACAGACACCTCCACTATCTGTATCTGGTCCTCAGCAAGTAGTTAGCTTGCTCTGTTAAGGTTGTTATACATAGTAGGACAAAAGTTCTAACCTACCAGTGACTGCTATTGCATGCCAAAGCATCCTATCCTTCTGCCTTGTTCTGAAATTGGTTTCAGGTTAATTGGAGGTGTATAACATGACATTTGGTGGCCTTTATAGCCAAATCGAAGGTTGTAGAATAGATTGGATCCTGTGAAAAAGATCTCAGTGTGCAAAAGGGAAAGAAGCCACTTACACCAGTTTCCCCAGGCTGTTGCAGCCCTTCACATCCCCCTTCGTGCTGCTAGTATGAGTCTCTCCAATCCCTCAGGAGGAGCATTTCGGGAGCACTTCAGGCTGTGGTGAGTGTGTGTCACACTTCTGTGCATGGAATTTAAATGGCGATCCAACCCAATGAGTGGTGGTGATCTTTGACCAGTAGAAAAGGAGAAGTGTTCAGTTTATCACGGTAGTGCTGTCAAATCTCTTGGTGTGTGAAAGAATTTTAAACAATGGCATGTAAGAATGGAAATGTATATGTTGTGAGCTGCAGATACATCTTTAAACCTGACGGGAATGGGTAGCATTTGGGAGCATGGCTCACGCTGGTGGGAGGATTTTTTCAGGTGATATATGGCAAGTGGCACCCTGGGTTTGTGAAGATATTTTCAAAAGCTAATCATTGGTCTATTAATTGCCCCCATTGGCATTTTGGTGCAAAATTTTGAACAGTTCTCCAGACATCTGCTGAACTGGTGTGGAGTTTACCTTCCATATCCTCCTACAGAGTTATCAGTACTATGCATTTGTCAATGGCAACCACATTACTTGAGAAGTAACATTGAATGAGATGTCTTTAGGTAGTCCTTTCCAGTCTTTCTCAGATCATACAAGGATTCAGTGGTAGATCCTCATGTGTCACATTCTAGCAGACCAAAGGTCTTATACAAGAAGAGCTGACACAAAGGAATTAGTCTTTTCATTTTTGATAAACTTGGTAGTAAATACAGCATTTTAACTTTTCTGGGAAATTACTTTACCATTTGAATTACAGAGTAATGCATTGCTTAGACAAGATGTGCTAGGTGGTTTTTTGTTTTTTCTTTTTAGATAGTCTTTAAAAACCAGTCACCATTTTAAGGAACAAAATACTGTTAAAGACACCAGATTGTAAAAGCTTTGCCGCTCCTTCAGAGTGTCTTGGGGCCATCCTCTGATATGTAATTGCTTTTACATCAGTCACAAGAGAGAGACAAGAATGCGTTTTCCTTGAACTTAACAGTTTGGGCAATTTTCTATAATCCAGTAAATACAAATTGTACCCTGATTATCCATCTAGGTCTGTCAAGCAAATTTTAATGGATGAATGAATGAGTCAAATCTGTGCATACAAATATATAAATGTGCAAAATATGGGTCTAATTACAAGGCAGCTGAATTTACAGAAGGTCAGGTAAACAAGGCACTAGTGCAATGATTATTAATTGTTAATAATGCCTTTGGGAAAATATTCACATTTTGTTTTTTGAAGACCTAACAAGTTTTATCTTTTTTTGGTAATGAAGCACCTAATATTAAAAACAAAAGGTATTTTCTCTTTTTGTTACCCTTTCTTGATAATCGTTTTATCTTCCAGACTAGCAGACAATATGGAATATTTTCATCCTAAATCAGCCTGTCCTTGTGATTGCACCTCCTCCTAAAAGTAGACAGGGTCCTCAAAGCAGTGATGATGTCCCAGAGAAGCTCCTGCTTTACCCAGTAATAGTAGGCGTGGTTTTATGGGGTTTCTGTTAAGTAGAGTCTGAGCATAATCATTAAGAGCTTGGGACAGTGGAGAGATATCTCCTCTCAATAGTTAGGCTCTGTTTGTAAGCCGCATTGGGAATGAGGTTGCTGTGGTGACAGAATCACAGGGCCTTGATGCTTAGCCATTTTGTAGCCTTGTTCCCTTTCTTCACTGGGGTAGATTAGAAAAAGATCCCCAGAAACATAAACATAGAGAAAGAAGTACTGTTTCTTTCTCATCTTTCATCCTGAAATTTGAAATAGTATAGAGGCAGCAGATTGTTTCCGGGACCCATGCTAGAAGATGCAGTGACTATTTTGGTGTTCCTGGCATAGCTCTTGAGTGTATCTATCCAATCAGCCCCAGAGGGGACAAAAATATTCTGTACATTATCTTGTTCTGTCAAGGTCTCCTGTAGACCCTCCTGTAGACCCAGAGTTGAAAGGAAGGAAGCAGGAGAGACCCAGTAAGTGGAACCCAAGAGTTCATGTATCTGTATCAGATCCACATGCAAAGCATCTAAATGCGCAGTATGCCATAAAAGTGAGGATAGGTAATCTACATCACTGGGGGGAAACAAGTCTTTGTTGAAGGTGGGAGCTATTTTTTTTTTACTTCTCTTTCTGTTTTGAAATGAAAAATATAAAGAAGTGAGTATCCTTCATCTATCCTCCAGTCAATTTGGAACAGGAAGCTGCTCCCTAATTGCCTGTTGCATATTTCTGCTTGTTTTTCATTTGGTAGGGTGGTAATGATGTGGGCCAATAGTTTCATAAAAGTTGGTTTGATTTGAGTGGCTGGCTAGGATTTGAAAGACCCAGGTTAAAATGTGTAGAAACTTTTTGATTGTTCTTGGGCCAGTGACGCTTTCTCAGACTAGACTATCTCACAGGATGGTGATTGTGATGATAAAATGGAGGCAAGAATGATATTGTAAGCAGCTTTGGGTTCTCATACAGGAGACAAATAGAGTACAAATATCTAAATTAAATAAATAAAGTTCCACTAATTTGAAATTGATAAATAGATTAGAGGATGGATTCTCTTATGGATTAAAAACTGGTTAAATACAAGAGGCAAAGAGTAGGAATCAATGGACACTTCTCACAATGGAGGGGAGTTAGCAGTGGGGTCCCACAAGGATTAGTATTGGGGCTGGTACTATTTATTCATAAATTATCTGGAGCTAGAGGTGAGTAGTGTAGTGGCCAGGTTTGCAGATGACACAAAATTATTCAAGATGGCGAAAACCAAGGTTGTCTGTGAAGAGCTCCAAGAGGACCTCCACAAACTGGGTGAGTGGGTGACAATGTGGCAAATGAAATTCAATGTTGGTAAGTGTAAGGTGATGCACATTGAGACAAAAAATCCCAAATTCAAGTATAGGCTAATGGGGTCTGAACTTGTTGAGAGGGAAAACTCTTGGGATTGTAGTAGATACTGAAAGTGTCAACTCAGTGACCTGCAGTGGTGAAAAAAAGGCAAACTCTCTGTTGGGGATTATTAGGAAATGGATTGAGAATAAAATGGCCAGTATTGTAAAGCTCCTGTATAGATTGATGGTGTTACCTCATTTGCAGTACTGTGGCCCCGGTCACACGGGCAGGAAACTGCAGAGGAGAAGCGTGGTTGTTTGCCCTGGGGCAAACTACTGCGCAGTTACGTGATCAGACCTCCTGTGGAGGTCCTGCGGAGGTACCGTGGAGGTTCCATGGCAAGGGAGAGGTGCCGATCACAGGACAAGCCGGCGCACAACGAAGAAGCGCGCGCCGCGGCAAACTGTTTTTTATTTTTGTGTACATGACAAATGCGCATGCTCCGTTGGGTGCGCATGCGCATTCACAGAGACTTGGACAAAAAAACCCACCTTATTTGCACGGGGACATGGGCGGGCGCCGGATGCCACCGGAAACGCGATCAGACGCCTGCCCTTGCCCCGCAGTTTCCGGAAACTAGTACCTCCAAGGTACTAGTTTTTTGCCACACAGTTTCGGCTGGAAGCCTCGGTTGAGCCACGGGAGTGCTACGCTTCCCAGATGTGCTGGTGAGATCGCGCCCGGAAACTCCGGCTGTTTTCTGTCTCACTTGTGTGGCTTCTGTTACGTGTGACCGCAGCCTGTGTACAGTTCTGGTCACCGTATCTCCAAAAGGACATTGCAGAGCTGGAAAAAGTATAGAGGAGGGGCAGCCAAGGTGATTATGGGATTAGAGCACCTTCTGTATCAGGAAAGGCTGAAAAGTCTGGGACTTTTCAGTTTAGAAAAAGAGATGACCTAAGGAGGGACATGATAAAGGTTTATAAAATTATGCATGGGATGGAGAGAGTTGACAAAGATAAAATTTTCTTTCTCTCCCAAAAGACTAGAACTCGAGGGCATCCAATGAAGCTGATGGGCAGTAGGTTCAGGATGGACAAAAGGAAATACTACTTTACATAGAGAGTGATTAAAATGTGGAATTTGCTTCCAGAGGACATAGTGATGGCCACGGGATCAAACAGCTTTAAAAGGGGATTAGATAGATTCATAGAGGATAAGTCTATCAATGGTTATTAGCCATGGTGACTGAGGGACTAATTCTCTGAATCCCAGAGCCAGGAGGCAACATCAGGGGAAGGCCTTGCTTCTGTGCCCTGTTGTTGGCTATCCAGAGGAATTGGTTAGCCACTGTGTGAGACAGGATGCTGGACTAGATGGACTATCTTCTGTTACCACCAGTGGCCTAGCTTTGTCCCATCCTGAAAGATGCTGGTTGTGGGGCTAGGAAGAACTTCTCCAACACTGGTGTTGTGCAATGCCACGTCAATTAATAATAAGACCAGCATTATCCGCTGGAGAAAAATCTAGACCTGGCATGGGTGACTGAGACCTGGGTGAGAGATGGCGAGACTGTCGCCTTGAACCAATTTACTTTCCAAGGTTTCTCAGTCCTTCCCCAGTCCTGGACTACTGGGTGGGGGGCATGGCGCTGCTCATTCAGGAGGCTTTCTCCTTCAGGGTGCTTCCCATGCCAAAAATGGCTGGCATTGAATGTGTTGGCCTAGTGTGGGAAGCTGAGGAGAGTTTGGCTATCTGGCTGGTGTGCTGACCACCTAACGCATCAACAGATAGCCTGCCTGGCCTACTAGAGACTGTTTCGTGCTAGGCACTGGAATACACTGATGACTCAGCTTCCCTTCAGGCCAGGGACCTTGTGTCATCCATGGAGGCACTGGGGCTCTCCCAGTTTGTATCAGCTCCTACTCACCAAGCAGGCTACACATTGGATCTTATTTTTGCTGTGGAGATAGATGTGGATCTAGAATCTGTTGAGTTAGTACCATGGTCAGACCACTTCACCCTGAAGGCCTGCCTGAGTAGCCTGAACCCTCCTTTTTTAGGTAGTGAGCAGATTTATGCTTACCTGTGGAGTCAAATGGACCCTAGTAGGTTAAGAACATAAGAGAAGGCAATGTTGGATCAGGCCAATAGCCTATCCAGTCCACCACTCTGTCACACAGTGGCCAAAAATACCAGGTGCCATTAGGAGGTCCGGTAGTGGGGCCAGGACACTAGAAGCCCTCCCACTGTTGCCCCCCCTCCAAGCACCAAGAATACAGTGCATCACTTGCCCCAGATTGAGAGTTCCTGTTTATACCTTGTGGCTAATAGCCACTGATTGACCTCTGCTCTATATGTTTATCTAATTCCCTCTTGAAGCCGTCCATGCTTGTAGCTGCCGCCACCTCCTGTGGCAGTGAATTCCATGTGTTAATCACTCTTTGGGTGAAGAAGTACTTCCTTTTATCTGTTCTAACCCGACTGCTCAGCAATTTCATTGAGTGCCTATGAGCTCTTGTATTGTGTCACCCCTCAGTCATCATTTCTCCAAGCTAAAGAGCCCCAAGCACTTTAATCTTTCTTCATAGGGAAAGTGTTCCAACCCTTTTATCATTCTAGTTGCCCTTTTCTGCACTTTTTCCAACGTTATAATATACTTTTTGAGGTGTAGTGACCAGAACTGTACACAGTATTCCAAATGAGGTCACACCATTGATTTATACAGGGGCATTATGATACTGGCTGATTTGTTTTCAATTCCCTTCCTAATAATACCCAGCATAGCTTTGGCCTTTTTTATTGCAATCGCACAGTCTCAACATTTTCAGTGAGTTATCTACCACAACTGCAAGATTTGTCTCCTGGTAAGTCTCTGCCAGTTCGGACCTCATCACCATGTATTTATAGTTCGGATTTTTGGCCCTAATGTGCCTCACTTTACACTTGGCCACATTGAACCCCATTTGCCATAATGACGCCCACTCGCCCATCCTCGACAGATCTCTTTGGAGTGCCTCACAATCCTTCCTGGTTTTCACCACCCTGAACCAGTGTTCCCTCTAAGCTAAGTTAGTGTGAGCTAGCTCACAGGTTTTTAGCCTCCAGCTCACACATTTTTGCCTTAGCTCAGGAAGGAGGGCTCCAGAGCAGACTAATTTATGCAGTGGCCAAATCGCTCGCTCACAACTTTAGTGCCAGTAGCTCACAAAGTCACAAAGTAGGATTTTGCCTCACGAGACTCTGCAGCTTAGAGGGAACATTGCCCTGAACAATTTTTTGTCATCCGCAAATTTAGCCACTTCACTGCTTACTCCCAACTCCAGATAATTAATGAACAAGTTAAGCATCAGACCCAGTACTGATCCCTGTGATACCCCACTGCTTACCACCCTCTACTGTGAAAATTGCCCATTTATACTCACTCTCTGTTTCCTATTAATTAACCAGTCTTTTATCCACAAGAGGACTTGTCCTTTTATTTATTTATTTCGATTTATATCCCACCTTGCCTGACAAGCAGGCTCAAGGTGGCGTAAAGGTAAAGTTTCCCTTGCTCGAAAGCCAGTCGAATCCGACTCTAGGGTTGCGGTGCTCATCTCCGTTTCAAAGCCGAAGAGCCAGCGCTGTCCGAAGACATTTCCGTGGTCATGTGGCCAGCATGAGTAAACACCAAGGCGCACGGAACGCTGTTACCTTCCCACCGAAGTGGTACCTATTTATCTACTTGCAATTTCTTGCTTTCGAACTGCTAGCTTGGCAGGAGCTGGAACTAGAGATGGGAGCTCACTCCATCATGTGGCACCCAGGTCTCGAACTGCTGAACTACTGACCTTCCACAGCCTGCAGTTCAGCATCTTAACCACTTGAGCCACCGCACATGGGTTAAAACTACAATAAAACACAGATAAAATTCCACAAGCAATTCCAAACAATCCTGTGACTATTGAGTTTACATAGGAGACTTTGATGAGAAACTTTATCAAAAGCTTTCTTGAAATCAAGGTAAACAACATCTATTTGTTCACTCCCTCAAAGAACACTAACAGGTTAGTGAGACAAGATCTTCCCTTACAGAACCCTTGCTGAGTCTGCCTCAATTGGGTTTGTTCATCTATGTGCCTACTAATTCTTTCCTTAATAACAGTTTCCACCAACTTACCCGGAATCGATGTCAGACTGACTGGCCTGTAATTTCCCAGATCTCCACTGGAACCCTTTTTAAAGATGGGAGTGACATTAGCTACCTTCCAGTCCTCAGGTACGGAGGCAGATTTTAATGAAAAATTACATATTTTTGCCAGGAGATCCACAGGTTGACATTTGAG
>NW_015176495.1:273784-294151 GCF_001447785.1 Gekko japonicus | reverse complement strand
GTTCCTAACCTGCGGTATATATTTTTTCTGAGCTTCTAGGATTGTAGTTTAAATAGTCTCCAAGCTTCCCCAATGATTTTGACTCTTTCTACTTTTTCTTTCAGTTTCCTTCTCACATGTCCCCTCATTTCAGAGAAGTTATCCCTTTTAAAGTCAAAAGTGGTTGTGTTGGTCTTTTTGGGCAACTCCCTGTTTATACAAATTTTGAACTCAATAACATTATGGTCACTGTTCCCAAGTGGTGCAATCACTTTTACATGTCTCACCAGGTCTTGGGCATTACTTAGGACTAAATCCAGGATCGTGTTTCCCCTGGTAGGTTCTGTGACCATCTGCTCCATAGCACAGTCATTGAGAGTGTCTAGAAACTCAATCTCTTTTTCCTGACTTGAACACATATTGACCCAATCAATGTGTGGGTAGTTAAAATCACCTATTACAACACAGTTATTTTGTCTAGCCGCTATCTTTAATTCATTCATCATTTTATAATCATTTTCTATCTTTTGATCTGGTGGCAATAAGAAACTCCCAGTGTTAAGTTTCCTTTTGGGCCCACTATTTCAACCCAGAGCATTTCCAGAAGCGAATCCAATTCTCTTACCCTCTCAGTCCTACTGGACTGTATACCCTCTCTGACATACAGAGTCAACCCACCTCCAACCCTTCCCCCCCCCGTATCCCACTGATTGTCCTCATCCCACCAAGTTTCTGAAATACCCACAATGTCTATTCCCCCCCCCCAACACCAAGCATTCCAACTCCTCCATTTTACCTTGGAGACTTCTAGCATTTGTATATATACATCTATAATTTCCCAACCTTCCTCCTGCTGCCTCGAGACAGGCAGTCCATATCATTAGCCACAGTTTCAGTGGACAATTCTAATCCATTTCCTTGTAGAAAAGTAACAGCTACTCCTTCATCTCTTTGAGATGGGCCATCCTGAACCAGAGACTTTTCATCTCCTTTCCCCCAGGAAGCTCTGCTGGATCTGATTCACAAGGGGCTATCCTCTCCCGATGCTGTTTAACATCTATACGTGCCCCCTCGCCCAGCTGGCCCAGAGGTATGGGCTGGGTTGTCATCAATATGCTGATGATGCCCAGCTCTCTCTGTTGATGGACAACCGGTTCAGAGGTTCTGAACAGGCTGTGACTGAATGGTTTTAACAGAATTGACTGAAATGGAATTCAGCAAAGACGGAGATCCTGTAGCTAGGCCATGGGAATCAGCTATCAGGAATCCAACTTCATTATGCCATATGCTAGTTTACTGCTCATCCTCTGCCTATATGTATGGACTGGTAACTTCCATTTCATTGTATCTGAAGAAGTGTGTGTGCACACAAAAGCTTATACCTTTTATAAAACTGTTGGTCTTAAAGGAGCCACTGAACTCAAACTTTGTTCTATTATTTGTACTATTTAGCACAGCTGAAAAGGGAACTAGGAAGCAAAACTATACAAAATAAAGACAGCAATAAATCACACAATGAGTTTAAATTAGGTATGTTTACTCTGGAAAGGTATTTGCTGCATTAGATTACTTGCTGAAATGTATATGTATTGAAAAGCTTGAACTATCTTAAAACACTCAGTACCAATGCTCCCTCTAAGCTGTGAAGTCTCGTGAGCAAAAATTCTGCTTTGTGAGCTGCTGGCATTAGAGTTGTGAGCGAGCGATTTGGCTGCTGCATCAATCAGTTTGCTTTGGAGCCATCCTTCCTGAGCTAGGACAAAAATGTGTGAGTCGGAGGCTTAAAAACTGTGAGCTAGCTCACACTAACTCAGCTTAGAGGGAACACTGCTCAGTACCCACTTGCAGTATGCATTTCGTTATTCCTAGATTTCTTTTTTACAACAGTACTTTTAGATAATATTTGTCTTACGAATAATTGTTGAAGCAATTAGTAACTCTTTAATTTCTGTATAGTATGGGGTTTATCAAGCAGAAGGAGTATTTTCCCGTCTTGACCTCTCTTGGCCAGTATTTTCTAATTTTTTAAAAAATGGATAAGCAGACAGCAATAGTTACTACAGGTAAAATAGCTGTAGAAGTAATTCATTTTCTATATGGCATCATTAAAACATTTTGTTGTTTAACAACTGCCTAATATCATTGTTCTTACATTTTCTGTATAGTACGCTGAACCATGTTGATTGTACAATCGCAAAAGTATAGTAAATTACACAGTTTGACCTGGCCTATGACTGCTTAATGGCAAGAGCTTCTAATTTTTGCAGCTGGATGAAATAGGTTGCTTTCTTTTCTTTTCTTTTCTTGTCAGTTACATGCATATTGATAAGTCCAGTATATTTTGCAAACAGTTTCTAATGCTATAATGTATTTTCCCATATCCCTTTGATTTTTTTATTTTTATTGATTGAAGATTCTTTTGAAATATGTTTAGAATCCTGCTTTCTGTAGTAATCACAGAAGTCAGTGGGAAGACGAGAAAATTGTATTGAAAGAAATTGTGTGCATGTTTTGTATTTCAACATAGATTATCTCTGCCAAAATAACAGCTGTCATTTTGCTCTTTTTATGTTAGTTGGCTGTAGCTTACTACACTATTACTATTGCCACTACAGCTATTCCTTTTGACTTAGTTTATTACTGCTCAGCTTTCTATTTGTGACTAAAAAAGGAGTTTTCCAAGTGTCATGAGTTAGGAGCATTACTGTGCTAACAAAATCACCACCTTATTACTTGTTGAGATTAAGCAGTGCAAGGCAGTGACCCTACTCCACTGTACTGTTAAAGCTTGTGGACCTTAACATTCAGTGACTTTGAAACTTGAGTTCTGCTTAGAATTTCATGTCATGTGCATCACTGAAGAAAAAGATGGGAAAATGTATACGCTGAGCCTATAGGACTTCCTGCGGTGCTTATTAATCCTTTATGGATCATTTGAAATGTTTCTAGTTTATTTAAGCTTTGCTGCTTGTATCAGATTGTTCCTGCAAAAAAGGAAAAGTGATCATGCTTTGAATTTTTAAAAATGATCTCACTTTCAAGCAAAAGCACTTTTATGCTCCATTAGAGTTGAATTTGCCAAACTCTTACATCGCATTAACGCAAGCTTTACTGGATAGATAAATGTGTTTTTCAAAGGCTGCCTTGAACTTTACCAAACAGTATATTAAGATTTTGCTGCTTATAATTTTTTTCTTTGGCATATTTTTCAAGTAAACAAAAAGAGGGAAATGCTCTCTATTTAAAAGAACCATTTTAAACTATTTTAAACATACCATTTTAAACTGGTATGAATGAGGGAAGTTTAATTACTTAATGTCTTAGAATTAAAGTCCTCAACAGAGTTTATATTTAGTTAGTAATTTTATATCCAGTGATGTATTTATTCTGTAAAGAAATTATGTGTTCCATATCTTTGTAGTTATGTCAGGAAACTGAACATTGCAGGTAACTTGTTTTGCACCATTACCTCAGGCCATTAAAGTTAATGGGATCTTAGTCATTGCATTTTAGTGGAGAGAAGTCCAAGCCATTAGGGTCTTGTCCAGCAGTGAAATCAGTAATCAGGGTCCCCTGCTGTTGCATGGTGTGTATGTGACTGCCATGCTCTGCACAAGCACAGGGTTTAGTGTGTTAGATTGCACTGTATCAATGGTTTGCATTTGTATGTGTGTCTTTAAATGAGTTATTACATGCAAAGACTATTTCTCTTTGCTGGTAGGGCTTAGGATATCATGTAATCATAGTATGTTGCTATCTTGGTTAAAGAGGTTGTGAATACAGTGTAGCACACCTGGACCCATCAGTATATTTTACTATTTATTTAAATGTTTTATCCTTTTTTTCTCCTGCAAAGCAGGACTCAAAGCAGCTTACAAAGCTAAAAAAAAAATCACAATACAATAATAAAAACAGCAGCTGGGGGGCGGCAGACTGAGCAGGTGGCAAAACTCGGCCCCTGGTGGGATGTTATCCCCTGAAAAGAAGCAGCATTATTAGCAAAGTGTCCATCATTATACCACCACATGTGTAGGATAGCCACTGCACTGAGGTACTCCTGGGAGCTCCTTTGTTAATGTAAGAAAAGCTATCAGTGTCCAGAGCAGAGGGCAAAATGGTCCTCTAAGTGTTGTAACACTTGTGTAGGAGTGGTGGCATTCATTCCGACACCACTGCTAGGAGGCAAATCTTTCCTCTTCACCCCAGAGTTTGAGACAATGGGTATGGTTTATGCAACTGGGAGAGTACAGAATCTATCCTTTGCCACACTAGAATCTGGATAGTAAACAAGACATTCCCCAGCATAAAACAGTTCCCAAGTTTGTTCTCCATTTACTTTATACCCGTAATGTGCAGGCCATTTAAGAAGCAAGCCTTCTTCCTATGCATGGCTCCATCCTGGATTCAGAGACAGAATTCATAAATTAATTTTCATTTGTATGGTATTTCATGAAGTTTCATTTAATAACTAGGTTATGGTCCCAGCCTTTTATATAAAGGCTAGGAAATATGGCTACACTGTGGCCACTTCACCAGCACTGCCCATGCAGACAAGATGGTTTACCATTATAGAAGGGCAGAGGTCTTGGCTTAATCTGGGGACTTGTTGGAACATGCTCCGGAGGCTGAGTGAATTCTAGAACATGATGGAGATGAGTTGAGATTCCTGGAGGTAGCCAGGACCCACCAGAGGCTTACTATCCTAAAATGAACTGAATAATTAATTAATTAATTAATTCGATTTTTATTCCACCCTCCCCATAAATGGGCTCAGGGTGATATACAATCTGCTTATGGAATCCTCTTTTACATTTATCACCAATGCTAAGAAGCTGTTTCACATGCTTTCATCCAAATATGATCTAGCCAGAAGCTTGGTGTTAGTTCCAGACATTCCTAAACCTGTTGCATTGGAGACCCTCTGAGTGTGAATCTGTCTAGTGTGTGTTTATATACCAATGAGTAGAGCAGATTGCAGTGGTTAAAAAAAAAAGCCTTCTTCCTTTATTCCATTTACTTGTCATGGCTTTCTGTCTGTCTCTTTGTGATTACTACAGGTTAGGTTCTCATCCTGCCTTTTTTCAGATGTCTCAGTTGCATGTATTGGCAACTGTGTTTCTATTTATGGAAGAGGGGGCTGCAATTTCTGTCAGTTTTGCCCTTTCTCTGCAGACCCGAAATCTGCCTCCTGTATTGGTCCTGAGAGCCCAAGTCCACTGATCTCAGGAACAAAATTCAAGGGGCTCATTGGTCTGCAGAGGAAAAAGGGAAGGCAAAAAAGTCCTGCTTTCAAAGTCTGGGAGTGGCTGGGTACATGCCACTGTTGTGAAGTCTTTTATTAAAAATAAAATAAATAAATTCAAATTCTGTAGCTTCACCCAAAATACTGTTCGCAGTTATGCAGACTGGATACCTTGAACAGTAAGAAAGTTTACCTTCAGTTTGTATATGATGCTGGTATCAACTGATCCTACTGCCTTATTACAGTCAGATGATGCAAGAGGACTATCAGTTTCTCTGCTAAGCACTAGTGATAACCCCATATGTTTGGAGACTGCAATGTTTCTTTTATTCCCTGTTCTCCATATTGCAAAATAGACTGCATCTGATGAATAAGAAACTTATTCTGGATATCTTCAAAACAAAAAGCAGAAAATGAAAGGATGGCTGTGTCAATGCAAGGAAATAGAATCTGGAAAAAAATAAGTGGCTGGGTATGCAGTAGTTTGTGAAGAACAAAAAGTCCAACACACAGCAAACTTGATGAACATCCCCCAGATTTGTATGTGCCTCACAAGACTTAAAATAACTATGTGAATGCAGGAATCTGGGTAAGAAATGTAAAATTCTCAAATGCTATGGGATATAATAGGAGAGGGTATAAGGTAGAGGCAAATGTAGACCTTATGTGCTGCTCACAACCATGCCCAGCAATATTCTCTGCTGTGTGAATCTGAGCAGCTATATACTAATAGCCAAGAGGCCCCCTCTGTGCGGATATCTAAATCCAGACATCGGGGGCACTTGTGGGGCAAAGAGATTTTCCTGCACACTTGGGGCAGTCCCCAGGTGTGCAGAAAAATCTGAAAAGTTTAAAAAAGTATACAGGGGATACTTAAATCCCAAAAAAACTGCAACTGCTTGCTCTGGGCATGCACAGGGAACTCACTCACTGAGGCACAGGAACAGCTCGAGGGAAGCCACCACGCCACTAACCGTCCTGGCTACTGCTCCAGCTGCCACAGCAACAACCGTCCCTGTGCAGAGGACGGACTTACACTTGGAAACTGTGGGGTGCTCTGTGAGGAAGCTCCGGGGACTTCAGGGACTTTACCTCAACACTGCCCCCCCACTCCATTTCTTCTGTCTGTTCCCAGCCTCATTTGTTTGGAATTAGTGGTGAGGACACCGAGCACAGCTGTGAGCCCAGCCGCCCTTCCTTTGCATCTATCCCCTGGTGAGGGCTCAGCCGCTGCGTCACCGGTAGCCTCCTTGCTTCCCCCGAGGCTCCGTTGTGCTGGGTCAGTCTCGCACGGCCCAGGAGCCGTTGCCCAGGTATGTGTTGGGGAAACCTTGGAGAAAAGAGAAGGAAGGGGGGAAGGAAGCAGTTCTGAACAAGCCACTGAGAGAGGAAAGGGGGGGAGCCTTGGCGAGGTTGTCTGTAGCATCTCCAAACAAGCCACCGAGGGGGAGGGAAGTCAGTGGGTCTGGCAGCTGCAGGGGAGCCTGGAGAGAAAGTGTGTGTGTGTTATGAGATTCCCCCCCGCGCGCGTGCGCATGAGTATCATGGGCGGGCGCTGCTTGTGTCATCTATTTGTGTTCTGAAAGGGGGACCGAAAGTAGCCATCACTTAAGGATTTTGTACAAGGCATTTCAGTTTAGAGTGCTCTGTCTCTTGCTTTCAAAAAGAATCCTCCAGGTAATGGTTGATATGGATAAGATTCATCTTGTATTTGTCTGCTTCAGGAAAATACTGTATTCTCAGAGTCACCAGGTGTGAGCGAGGTCTTAAATGGAAATTCTGTTGGAAAGACAAGCAATGATCCCCGAGATAAACCCCATGAATTGGGGGGACCCTAAATTGGAAAGATGGCATAGAAATGTTTTAAATAAAATAAATAAATGGTCAATAACAAACAAAAAGTACTGTTGCCCTCATTACAGGGGATTATTGGGCACAAATACTAATTTTTCGGAAAACTCTTGTAATGCTGAGAAATCCAAATTTGCAACACTGCTCAGTTATGAATCTTAGGGCTGATATAAATTTATGTTGTATATCATGGTGCTTATTGCTGTTAACACTAGTACATAAAGCATGACATGTTGCCATATGTTATTAATTAATGAGGACATGTAATAGATCACATAAGACCTAACTGGATATGGCTTTCTGGCACATCATGTGTCTTACAAAAATGTGTCTTCATTTCATATTATGCTGTAGTTGGTGATAATGGGGCTTGAACCAGGGAACCTAATGACCTATCACTTGGACCTAGTCTAGTGAGCTTCCTTAGACAGTATACACTTGACACTCAGAGGCTTCTGCTGAAGGGAACAAAGATGTATAATACTCAGCTGCTCTGAGTGCCAGTGGAGTGGCATTAGAAATTTTCAAAATTACATAAACATTAGCTCTTGAAATCTTCTAGTCACCTAAAGCCTCTGGACTGGGCCATCATACTGTAAACAATAGGGACTTGGCTTTCAGTCCTTGCATGTTTGGCAGAGCCATACTACTTCTTCTTGTTGTACTCCATTACTCCATTTGGTTATCATGAAAAGAGAGTTTAACATTACCACGGGGGGGGGGGAGCAGAAGAGTCGAAAGCCAAGACCACAGAACAAATCCATATCAAATGCTACATCTTCCCATTGGAGAAGAAAGTGGATTGTTGAGGCTGAATCAGAGAGAGAAAAACACACACACACAAAAGGAAGAAAAAACTACTACTAAATTTGGTGGAGAGTGTTAAGAGTGTAAGCTGTCCTTTACCAGGGGTATGCCATCTAACCATGGATACTTTAGATAACAGAAGACCTCTTCTAACATCTGTAAATTATGCATGGGAGATAGACATGTAAAAAGACATTAAAATATGATGGCAAAAACTCCATCTGTTTAAAAAGGTTCATAGGTTATATGGCAGGTAGATACATTACTGCGTACTAGGGATGTGCAAAAAAAAAAAATTCGGTAAAATTCGGATTCGGGTTTATTGGACCCGAATTTTTTCGGGAAACCCGAAAAAACCCGAATATCTATACCGGTAAAGCATAGATATCCGAAAATTTTCGGGAATCCCGAAAAATTCGGGTCCATTGTAACCAATGGGGCCATTGAAGTCAATGGCAAAAATCCTCTTGAAACTTTGCGGGGGGCTGGGGAGGAGGGGGTTTGGGGTAGAGGCTCCAAACTTGGAGGGTGCTCACTGGAACCTCTTCCCAACATGCCCACCAAGTTTCAAGGCGATTGGACAAGGGGGTACAATTTTATGGCCCCCCAAACAGGTTGCCCCCAGATCAGCCTTCTGCAGTTTATTCCCGGTTTGCCGCCGAAATTCGGCGGCAATTCGGCAACATTGTATCATATGGCCCTTGGAGTTGGAGGCTCCAAACTTGGAGGGGGGTTACTAGAACCTCTCCCCAACACACCCTCCAAGTTTCATGAAGATTGGACCAGGGGGTCCAATTCTATGGGCCCCCAAACAGGTTGCCCCCATCCCATTGTTCTCTATGGTGGGAAAAAATGTAATTTTTTTCCCACCATAGAGAACAATGGGATGGGGGCAACCTGTTTGGGGGCCCATAGAATTGGACCCCCTGGTCCAATCTTCATGAAACTTGGAGGGTGTGTTGGGGAGAGGTTCTAGTAACCACCCTCCAAGTTTGGAGCCTCCAACTCCAAGGGCCATATGATACAATGTTGCCGAATTGCCGCCGAATTTCGGCGGCAAACCGGGAATAAACTGCAGAAGGCTGATCTGGGGGCAACCTGTTTGGGGGGCCATAAAATTGTACCCCCTTGTCCAATCGCCTTGAAACTTGGTGGGCATGTTGGGAAGAGGTTCCAGTGAGCACCCTCCAAGTTTGGAGCCTCTACCCCAAACCCCCTCCCCCCCAGCCCCCCGCAAAGTTTCAAGAGGATTTTTGCCATTGACTTCAATGGCCCCATTGGTTACAATGGACCCGAATTTTTCGGGATTCCCGAAAATTTTCGGATATCTATGCTTTACCGGTATAGATATTCGGGTTTTTTCGGGTTTCCCGAAAAAATTCGGGTCCAATAAACCCGAATCCGAATTTTACCGAATTTTTTTTTTTTGCACATCCCTACTTATCAGTGGCTAAATTCTTGTCTATCATATTTTCCTTAGAAACTAATTTAGTACTCTTTTAGTCATTGCTCAAGAATTACTGATCAGAGAAGCTCTGAAAAGGAAAGCCAGGAAGTTCATGAAGTGGACATTGAAAACTTCCTGGTCTGAAAGAAAGTGCAGTTTATGGTGCTCCAGTTGCACAAACTATAGTTTATTTCTAGAATACTGATGTGTAGGAAAGAAAAAAGCAACAAATTGTTAAAGTGCCTGAATTCAGGCATGATGACAAATTGCAGTTTCTTTTGAAACAGAAAATCTAGGCTCTGCGTACAAGGGGAAGAGAAGAAGGAGGGTGCACATTAAGCCAGAAGACTTCCTGGCTCATTTTCCTCATAAACAAACCAAGGTGTACTTCCATCTATATAAACAAAATGATGTATCTAATCAAAGAGCTTACAGTGCACTAATCCAAAGTGTATAAAAGTGGGAGAAAATTATTTCCTTTGCTTGTCAGCTGCCAGTCATCATTCAATAAGAGGCTATCCCTACTGAAATTTTGACATTCTAGTTACGAAGCAAAACTGCCTGTTCCACAAAATAGTAATGGAATTACATAACCAGCAGACTTCATAGGAATTAGCAGGTGTGACAATGTGTGAGCGTGCACTGGTGTAGCAGTTAGAAGATCCCATCCTTAAAAGAATTTCAGCAGGTTACACAGGTATCAATAGGTACAGGTTTCCTTAAATCACACACACACAAAAAACCCAACACTTTTCAATCTCCAGTGGTTAAAGCATTTGATAGAAATGTTGTAAAATGGCCAGATATTTTCTGTCTCCAGTCCACTGTACTGGGAAAAGAGGAGGTAAGTAAATTAATGAAGGTAGAATTGGAAACCAACTTCCATCAAGAGGATCTTGCAGAAGACACAGGGTTGGGCCATGACTCCATGGTAGAGCATCTGCTTTCCATGCTTTCTAAGGTTCCAAATTCAATCCCCAGCACCTCCAGTTAAAAGGGTTGAGTAGTAGGTGATATGAAAGATCTACTGCCAGTCAGGGTAGGCAGTACTGACCACTACAAGATACAGGCAGCTGGATTTTTAATTTTTTTTGCCACCTTCCTGTCCTTTCTCTAGTTTTCTGGACTCCAAGGAAAAGAAGTCATAGGATGGTATGCTTTGGAAGGAAGGGGGAGAAATCACTCCACCATCCCACTTGCATATGCTCCTGCTTCCTTTGCAGGAGAGTGTGTATGTGTATGTGTGTGTGTGGGGGGGAGAGATTTATGCCCATACAGCTCCTCAAATCACTTTCCACACATTCCTTGATGGTCCTCTGATTTTTTACAGCAATTTCTGGGGAGGTGCAGGAGCTAGAGAAAGAAGAGATAGGTGGTAAATCCTCTTCCATAAGCTTTACTCTGCTTTTAAAAGAGTTTGGATCCAACCCAAAGAGATGTGCTTTTGTAACTGATCTATCACTTTAATCGAACCAAAACTACTCACCATTTTTCTCCTTACATTTTCACAATATTACATAGCACAGTCTTAAAAGCACAAAACGTTCTTTTTATCTTGGGACATCTTAAACAGAACATAGTTCAAAATTTTGAGCCAACAATAAACAAAGACCTGAGGCCCAAGGAAATGAAAACAATGACCCACAGCTGTTCAACTAGCCTCATGTACTTCAGTAGAAAATCAGCTGGTTTAGTAACATTTTCTTTCAGTTTAAAAACAGGCATCAGATTACAAATCTCTATATACTTACATGAGTAAATGAGTGCTGGGAACAACGTTTCATTTCTTTCCTGAGCTGTTTCAACCAGCATACGAAGAGGTCCTTTAGGACTCAAGACTGCAATCAGATCTGGAAGACAGACATTGTGATGTGGGGTTAAGAGAAAAATTAAAAACCCGAACTTCGACAACATGGTTTCTTATAAACATATATGGCATTCTGAACACTAGACATACCACCCTTGTGATGCTGGGTTTCTGCTATGCAGAGCTAAAATGGCTAACAAACCCCCTCCCCCCCAGCCCCCCGCAAAGTTCCAAGAGGATTTTTGCCATTGACTTCAATGGCCCCATTGGTTATAATGGACCCGAATTTTTCGGGAATTTTTTTCGGGATTCGGACAAGCTCATAAATTGCTAATTCGGGATCCCAAAAGCCGAAAAAAGCCGAAAATCGTTATTTTCGGCTTTTTTTTCGGTTCGGGATCCCGAAATGCACATCCCTACTGCGTACACTTCCCCCTGTTTTTCTTTGATAAATATTCTGTGAAGGGGAGATGGATTTCTCCAAAACACCATGAGGATCCACAAAGTGGAGCCAATCATGATTCCTCAGTGCATTCTAATACTTGTCCCTGTGAGCATAGATGTACATCTGCTTTACACTTTGTGTTGTACTGCAGCAAACACTAGAATATCTTAGTTACAATATGAAATGTGAAGCATCTTTGTGGTGTAGCTACTAATACAAGGACAAATACAGTAGAAGGGAGGTGTTTTTTTTTAAAGACTAGATACCTAGAATTTAGGTTGAAAATCAGATGTAGTAAAGGTCCTTTTTCTACCTCATGCAGTTTTAAAGTCTGGTGAGTTATTTTTTGCTTCCTTGAGAACTGCCAAATAGAGGAAAATGTTGAACGGGTGTTTTTTCTTAAACAGGAGTCCCCTTGGTGTAGAACTGCCTATGTAATAAATAAATTATAAATAAACTTGTAATACTGTCATTTGACAAACAGTTTTCTAATTTGCCACATTTATATCAGGAATGCAGTGTTCTTAGAATTCTCATGTATACTTATGAAGGGAGCATGCATTTATTGCTGTGTACAAAGATATGCTTGTGGTGACCAGCTCAAACTACTCTGTTACATTTTCTTCTGTGACTGTTTTAAAAGATATTTTCTGTTTCAAATGCAGCCACTGGAGGTGCTCTAACACAGAGAACAGTACCAGGGAGACAGGGTCACCCAGCTTCTGTCTACTAAGGAAGAACTACAGGACCCTATAAATCTTCTCTAAGTCGTTACTTGGGATGGCTTTTTTAAAAAAGTGGGAAAACACTGGGGAAGAGTTAGGGCCCTTCTCCAATCAGTCTTCCTCATTAAAGCAGCCCAAGCCCCTGTGTTTGGAAGAGGGGGGCTTTTAAAATGATTGTGGAAGAAAATTTAACAAGTAGTAGAAGTGTCACTCAGAAGTTAGCCACAGAAAGATGTACATTTGTGTTTGTGCATAAATGCATACATTCTTGAAATTCATCTAACATGTGACATTACATAACATTACAGCCAGTTTGGTGTAGGGTTAGAGTGTCAGATTAGGATCTGAGAGACCTGGGTTTGAGCTGCACTCTGCTATAGATGTTTGCTGGATGACCTTGGGCTAGGTCACACACTCTCATCCTAAGTTGCTTCACAGGGTTGTTGTGAGGATAAAATGGAGGAAAGAGAATGGTGTAAACTGCTTTGGGTTCCCATTGAGGATACAGACAAAGTATAAAGCCTTCCGCCAGGCTTTTGAGTAGGAGCCGCCGCCATCACTGTACCATCACTGCGCTGCCAATTTTGGCAATGCAAGCTGGCCCTGGGACTGAAGAACGGACATAGCGCAGACTGATCAAGTAGAGCTAGTAGAATTTTGAAACATTCTATTGGAGACCCCATCTTGGATGTTGTTTTGCGAGCACCAATTTTAAATGTAAATGTAATCGATTGTTTTATCTGGTTTTTATTGTTATGTATGGCAATTGCCTCCTGTCAGCTGCCCTGAGCCCATGAGGAAGGGCGGGATATAAGTCAAATAAATAAATGAAGTAAATAAATGAAGTAAATAAATATTACATGATGTGTATCTTTCGTAAAGCAACAAGTCTGCATGTGACTCCCCCTGAGTTATTTTTTTGAGGGGGGGAATCTATTCTAGTGAGGTAACACTTTTGGATATTTTGAAACCATATGAGGAAAATATGAGAAATATGGAAGAGTTCTCTTGCCCATCCTAGGGAGAAAAAGAAAATTTAAGGAGAATGTCACAAACTCAGCCTTTGCCTGGATTACTTTCAAGTCGGCTAAGGAGCTCGGATAACATATTCTATCTAAGACATTGGAATATGCTTTAAAGTTTTCTATATCAGCAGACTTGTTATAGAATGCCATCTAACTCAGCTTCAGGAATATGGCTTAAAGTACCATTGCCAGAAAAAATTGGTAGCTGCGCAAAAGAGATATGTAGACCCAGGTTCACAACTGTGGTTCATGAGCAACCCTTTCTTGGGCACCAATTTTTCCCATTTAATATTTTGTGTGATTGAATGACATCTAGATTTGCTCGTTTATCCCAAGGACTTGGTTCATGCCTCAGGATAACTTCCATGAGGTGAGTTAACAACAAGGCAAACCAGGTTGGAATTGAGTCAGCCCAGCCTTACACTTTACTTCTATATGTATGTTTGTACTTTACATCGGAGGTAATGCTAGCACAGACTTTCACGTCTTAGTCTATAATCTGTGTCCCTGTCCTTCCATTAGCCATAGGAGCAAGGTCAGCTGGGAAATAAGATTGTGAGTTTCCCATCATCTGGCAAGGCATGCAGGTAGCTGCCAAGTAAAGTGGTTGTAACTGAGCATTCTCTCTATCAGTGGCAACTACAGGCTTGACTGCCCAGGGCGGCAGGGAGCGTAGATGCTAGATGCCAGTTTTCTCCAGCATCTTTGTCTCATTATTATTAGAAGAGGTGAATAGCTAGAGAGTAAGCATAGAAAAGTTAGGGAACTTGTACATCCCCAGTTTGCCATCTCTCTAGACTACCGAGTTGTGTTGAAGCAGTGTGCCCCAGCATTCTAGGGAGATATTCTTGCAATTCACACTTTTAAAAATCTAATTGGTAAATTAGGCTGATTGTGCCTTAGGTTAAGCAAAAGTCTGAATCTAGGTTTCACTTGTGCAGTACTTTCTCTCCACAACTTCGGGGAGGGCGGGATATAAATAAAATATAAATAAAATAAAATAGTTCTTCTATTGTAGTGTGTTGGCTTAAGAAACTGTTTATACAGTTCCTTGCATATCTACTGTCTTCCCAAACCGTTAGATTTGAGTCCACTAGCACTTTAGAGGCCAACAAGATTCTTAAGGTATAAGCTTTCGAGAGTCACAGCTCCTTCCAGACAGGAGTTTCGTCATGTCTGACGAAGGGAGCTTTGACTCTCGAAAGCTTATACCCTGAAAATCTCATTGGTCCTTAAAGTGCTATTGGACTAAAATCTAACTGTTCTACTACAGACTATTGGACTAAAATCTAACTGTTCTACTACAGACCAGCACAGTTACTCTCTAAAACTTGCCAAACCATGGTGCAGATCAATTTTACATAAACTGTTATATATATATATTTATTATTTAGTGTCAATGTGCACATAGTATTAATAGCAAATTGTTGAAATATTGCAAATACTGCACCCCAAATGGTATTTATTGTATAAGTAAGCTTCCTACCAGATGTTTTGGTATTTAAATTGTAAGTTCATTTGAGCATACGCACTTACCTAACACTTCCAAGGCAAGAAGTAGATTTCTGAAATGCTAAATAGTTTTTGCTTAATTGTCTGCAGTGGAACAGCTGCTAATACCAGAAAAATGCAGTCTCATCATTAGGCCTGTTGTGTCCCAAAAAAGCAGACAAGACTGTAGCTACCCTGTCTGCTTTGGCACTCGTATTCTCCCTCACTCAGTTTTCAATGTGTAATGAAGAGCTTGAGGACAATATTCTGTAATTAAGGATTCCATTAAGATGAAGAAAAGAGCAAATGGGGTTGGTTGTTCTCCTAGCAGAAGAAAAAAAATTGTCTGGGTGGGGGATAGTGGTAGTAGTATAGTGAGGGGGAGAGGTGGGTGGAGAGACTAAGTCAGGGCTGTTTGTTGAATATACTGTTAAGGACTGTTACCATCCTAATTAATCAAGTTAGAAATTACAGCTGTAGTCGGTTTCCCCCCAATTCTTGTTATCAATTTTCTTCTCTTTTGAGACAAAGCAAATATAAATTTTGTGTTCATTTGTCATTCGTTCTTTGACTTCAGCATCTCTGAAAATAACAATGTAGCACAAAAGACCAGTATTTACCTAGTTGTAATGTGGGTTGCCATGGTGTTTTGCAAATTATTGCAATTATGTTCACCATGCGAGTCGCCCTTGGTAACTGGCGAAAAAACTGATAATCCTGTTTTGAACAAAAGGTCAAATTGCTGAATAGAAAGTCTTGATTAACTAAAAGATGTACAAAGTGGAATTATTTCCTACCATTCAGAAATAGTTCTTGATCGGGTTTGGGGGAGGGGGTGAGTAAGTACATCTGATTACTGAAGTACAAAGCATTGAAAGGATGTTGTCTTGAGCCTTTCATGTAGTCTTAATGGTGGCTTTTTTGTCAAATTTACCCATTTGCGGCATTGAAAGAGGCAGCTGCATTTAAGCTGGAGAGATGGTGCTTTTTCAAGAGTTTAGTGCATGGAAAGTTCTCAGCAGTATCTGCAGTTTACTATTAGTCTGTGGTCTATTAAAACTGATGTGCTGCATTTGAGCCCATTGCTCTCAGTGCTTGTGAGACCCTTTGACTGATGATCTAATAAAGTGCTCTTACTGGACAATCTCTGATCAGATACTTCAAAAAAATCACAAGTTTTTGGAGTGGAGGAAGAGAGAAAAGGATATAGTGAACATTTGTCTCTGTAAATCGTATGAGGAAAATATGTATTTGTGTGTCATATTTTGGGTTCCCATTGGGGAGAAAGGCAGGGTACTAAATGAAGTAAATAAATATTTTCTTTATTAAAGCAATAATTTGGGGGTTACATTTCTTTTACTTTTGAAAAAAGTGTTCCTTATTCTGTCTTTTTACCTCTTCATTTAGCAAGCATAATTTTTAAAAGCAAAGGGAATATTGTCATAGTCAACTGTAAGGTAATGGTTGAAACTTAGGAAAGCTTCTATGAGAGTCAAATGAAATCAAAATAACCCTTCACAAGTTTGTGGGTTTACATTCTGTATCACCTAGCAACCCCTTGGCTCAGTCAGCTCACTTGTCTACCCTCAGTCTTGTTTACAGACTATTCAAACTGCCCTTCGAAACCATGAAAGATATTCAGTTTCATTAGTACCATTCTGAAAGAGAAAATAATTAAACTTAAATGAACAAACATTGCTCTGTAACGCTTTAAACTCTTCTTACTAGTTTTTGGGTGACCACTGTTGAGGCCTTCCTTTCAGTGCTTGAAAGTTTTCCCCATTTTTCACGAACAGGTGTTTGACTAATATGTTTATTTTTTTCAGTACTTTGATAAATGTGCTCACATTACCTGTAAGCAGTGTTGCTGTTGCACCCACTAACTTTCAATCTTTTCCTTCTTCCTAAGTTTTAGAAAAAATATTTTGGATGTCATATGTATTCATTGTTATACATATGTGAAAAGTAGGCATTAATTTTTACCATGGTTTATTGTGTGTGTATGTAATTTTAGCTTATGAAACAACCATTGAAATCTATGAATATAATAGAGATTTATGAAATATGCATATGAAATTCTTTTATCTTAGCAAACGTAGAACTGCATCTACCATGACATTTTGATGATTTTTTTTTACTATCTTTGTATTTTGTTACATTCTGTTGCATGTACAATACATGGCTGGACAGTATGAGTTCTTTGTGTTTTGTTGACAGCTGACAGACAAAGCAAAATTATTCCTGAAGGAAGGTACTGTACTTAGTTGTGACCTATTATAGCCTGAGAATGCTGCTTTGAGTAGGATGAATAGAAGGGTATTTTGCAGAATAGACTTGAATATACTTCCAGAGATTTTAGCTGTCCATACAGAAATACATATACATCTTCCATTGAGCTTTTTCAAATGTAATTTTCCATATATAGTCATTTTAAGTAGATTTTCCCCAGTTGCTCGCATGGAGCCAAATTTAACTGCTATGGTATTGTCCTACAGTGGTAAAATAAAATTGCTGGTAATCGTTGGCTTTCTTTGTGCACAGTGTGGCAAGCTATGAAGGCTTGTATTCCATCCTTTTAATGTACCTTAGATGCATCTTCTGATGCTTAGGCCCTGATTGCAAATTAAGGCAACAAGACTGAGATATTGGTCTTGGTGTGAAGTAGAGCAGAACATGCTTGTTAATTTATTGCATAACGCACAATTGCAAAGGCTGGAATGCAAACACTTGTAGGGCTATTACATCTGTTTAAATGAGGACCACTGTTTGCATCTAACCTATCATAAGTGTTTAGAGTGCTCTATTATCCTTTCACCAGACTGATGGCAGAGCCCAGTCCCCGCACAAATGAGAAGATCAATAAGTTTCAAATAACTTGTATGAAATGACATGTGACTGTATGTCTAAAGAGATGTTTTAAAAAATCAATTTTAATAACATTTAAAACTCCTACACTGACCTACAGTATAGCTCGTGTCTCCATCTTGCTGATAGCTTTGTTTAAAGTATATGTATATTAACCCTTCTTTCTTTTGCATTGTTCTTTCAACCTTTCTGAGGTTTAACAGTTCTTCAGGTACAGATGATGTTTGGAAGATATATTTTTTAAAATGTCAAATTTAAAGATGAATAATGGAAGTTTTTCTGGTCTGTAGTGGGACAGAAAACATATTCATGTTTACAAAAATATCCCACCAAACCCTGAAAAACATTTATTTGTTCTTGTGAAATAATAACCATAATAACATGACTTGCAGCATTGTGGTTATGCAGTTTTTGTGCAAATTACACATTTCCATTATTTTCTAAAGGAAAAATAATGTATCTTGAAACTAAGGCACAGTTAAAGTCATGCTTGAGGAAAGCAAACTCCCAGCCTCACCTGTGCCACCGTAGCCTTCAGTGCCCCTCAAAATTGTGCTTCTGTGCATCAGTGAACCCCTACAAACTGTGGGGGCAAAACTGAAGTCTGCAATAGGAGGGGGGATTGGCAAAAATTGGCCTTCCCTTCTCTGCAAACAGATATACTATCATAATTTATGCTGATAGGTTCTAAACAGGCTGAGCATTGAAAGAGATCTTGAGGTTATAGTGAATAGTTGATGAAAATGTTTACTCAGTGTGCAGCAGTGGTGAAAAAGGCAAACCTCCATGCTGAAGAAAATTAGGAATGGGATTAAAAATAAAACAGCCAATATCTGATGCCCTTGCATAGTGCATTGGTGCTCCTGCATTTCAAATACTGTGTGCAGATTTGTTTGCCATATGTCAAAAAAGATATTGTAGAGCTAGAGAAAGTACAGAAGTGGGCAATTAAGATGATCAAGTTTGGAGCACATTTCCTATGAGGCTGAAAAATCTGGGACTATTTAGTTTAAGGAAAAGACAGCTAAGGGGTGTGGTCATGGTAGAAATTAACAAAATTATGCAAGAGACAGAGAAAGTCACTCCCTCATAATACTAGAACTCAGGAGTTCCCTCTCCTGTAATACTAGAACTTGGGGGGGGGGGGGCTCCCAATAAAGTTGATAAACATTAGGTACAAGACATACAGAAGGAAATACTTTATTCAACAAGTAATTATGTTATGGAATTCATTGTCAGAGGGCAGAGTGATGGCCAAGAGCATAGATGGCTTTAAATGGGGTTAGACTGATTCATGGTCCAATGAATGACTATTAGCCATGGTGAGTAAAGGGAACCTCTGTATCCAGAGGCAGTAAGCATCTCAAACTTAGTGCTAAGAGGCAACATCAGGGGGTGAGGGACTTAGCCTCTGTGCCCAGTTTGTGGTTCTCCATTCTGGGCAATTGATTGGTCACTGTGAAACAGGATGCCAACTACATGGACCACTGGTCTGATTTAATAGGGCTCTTCTTATATCATCCTTTCAGAGGAACTTCTGTTGAATCAGTGAAATGGCACATTGAGATGTGATTTTGAAGGCCTAGAGGTGGATAAATAGAGGAAATAAATAAATAAAATACCAAAGAGCACTGTATATTTTATGAGAGTATTCCTTTTTTGGAACTGGTCTCTTACCTTATTTTATGTATTTATCTGATTTGCACCCCACTTTTCAACCATAAGGTCCTTGAAGTAGCCTGCAACATTTTGAAAACAATTTTTGTAGAGGATAGGAAATGGATTTTTTTTTGCTTTCATTACTGTAGAAATAAGTGTGAAATGGGTTGGCACAAATGCTGAAGAGCTTGAACAAATGCAAATGCATTGCAAAATGCAAATGCGTCATATAGCATGTTTTAAAACAGATTCAATTAATTTTCACTTTTGAGGTGGTAATTTGAGGGCCAGTTTTAACACTCTAAGACCTCCATGTGGAGGCTTTTATAAGTGTGCTCCATGTGGTAGCATAATGTGCACTGCAACATCTTTGCCCTGTAACATCTGCATTCCAGTGCAGTTGCTTACAGGGGTACAGAATATGGGTAGAAAAACACAGAATGTATATGAGCTGGTGTACAAGATTGGAGGCTTCTAAACATTATGCCTCCCATGTAGAACACCAATGTGGATAGGTACAGAGGGTAGTCATGTTGGTATGCATTAGAACAGCTAGATTCAAGCCCAGTAGCACCTTAGAGACCAACAAGATTTTCAGGGTATAAGCTTTTGAGAGTCAAAGTTCCCTTCTTCAGATACAAGTTGGAAGGGAGATCTGTAAGTCCTTATATCCCAGTCAGAAAGGTGTTGCAGAGAAGGGTCTCAAGATGCAAACGTACAATGAACATTGTAATCAGTTGCTTAGAGGACAGGAAAAATGCTTAGGGGCAGAAAATTATAATCTGTAGTGAGATAAGAATCCTATGTCCATATTCAGGCCGGGGGGGGGGGCATTGTTCAGATTTTGGGAACATAACATAAGAATATAAGAGAAGGCAATGTTGGATCAGGCCAATGGCCCATCCAGTCCAACACTCTGTCACACTGTGGCCAAAAATACCAGGTACCATTAGGAGGTCCAGCAGTGGGACACTAAAAGCTCTCCCACTGTTGCCCCCCCCCCCCCCCCCGCCACAACACAAAA
>NW_015176495.1:269808-273609 GCF_001447785.1 Gekko japonicus | reverse complement strand
GTCCCCCTTTAGCTGTCATTTCTCCAAGCTAAAGAGCCCCAAGCATTTTAAGCTTTCTTCATAGGGAAAGTGTTCCAACCCTTTTATCATTCTAGTTGTCCTTTTCTGCACTTTTCCCAATGCTATAATATACTTTTTGAGTTGTGGTGACCAGAACTGTACCAAGTACTCCAAATGAGGTTGCACCATTGATTTATACAGGGGCATTATAATACTGGCTGATTTGTTTTCAATTCCCTTCCTAATAATCCCAAGCATAGCGTTGACCTTTTTTAAATTGCAATTGCACACTGTCTCGACATTTTCATTATCTACTACGACTCCAAGATCTCTCTCTTGGTCAGTCTCTGCCAGTTCGGACCCCATCAACGTATATTTATAGTTAGGATTTTTTGCTCCAATGTGCATCAGTTTGCACTTGGCCACATTGAACCCCATTTGCCATGTTGGCGCCCACTTGCCCATCCTCAACAAATCCCTTTGGAGTGCCTCACAATCCTCCCTGGTTCTCACCACCCTGAACAACTTCGTGTCATCTGCAAATTTAGCCACTTCACTGCTTACTCCCAACTCCACATAATAAATAAACAAGTTAAAAAGTGTGCGGTTCTAATCTGGGAGAACCGGGTTTGATTCCCCACTCCTCCACTTGCAGCTGCTGGATGACCTTGGGCAAGCCATAGTTCTGTCAGAGCTGTTCTCTCAAGGACAGTTCTGGAAAGAGCTCTCTCAGCCTCACCTACCTCACAGGGTGTCTGTTGTGGGGAGGGGAAGGGAAAGGACTTTGTAAGCCGCTCTGTTAGCCGAATTTACAGCAATTGGCAATTTATAAATGGGTCCTTGCCAACTATACCAAGGTCCTGTTCCCACCAAGGGTTACCAGAGAAGAATAACAAGGCTGTTGTTGTTAAAATAAATGTCTTTTACTTAAGAAAATAAATCTCATACAAACGATACTGATGCACTCACACATTCAATCAAGTTCCTTAGAAATACAGTATTAAAATAAGCACAGTTGCATTAGCAAGTGGGGGTGATGATGGGCAATACTTATCTGTCTTCGCAGCTTTGGTTGTTCCAATGAAGAATGGATGGGAAGAAATGTAAACTAAAGGGAGTTCACATACGATCAGAACCAGCCGGAACATGTGGGTCACTTGACTACAGTTCAAGAGATCAAAGTAGAGGCAAGGGTTTGGGGATAGCAAGTGGACTTAAGAGGAGTAAAAAGCAGACAGGGGTTGTTGCGGGGGTTGCTAGCTAGGAAGGGTCAGGTGAATGGTCCTTACCTTTTATAGGGGATCCATTAGGTGGGTGGTAACTGTTCCAACCTGTCGACCCACCTACCTTTTAGTCCGTCCCAAAAACAATCCTATTGGTTGCCTATAGGAGTGGGAGGTTACCTATAAGGAGTGGCCAATATTGTAATCTAAAACCTTACTCAAAGAAGGGCATCTGGGCAGGTGTGAAAACCTTGCCGTCAGGATGCTCCATTGTAGTGTTGATGACGCTGGCCATTCTCATTGTAAACCAAATGTCTGTTTGGCCGGAAATGCCAATACAGGAACAAAGCAGTGATGGGTAGTACGTGACTACAACTATCTCTGCAATGGGGGCTGTCTCTTCTCAAGCTGTTGTTTCTTACTGCTCACAGTAATCGAGGTGTGTGCTTCTTCACCAGGCTGGTAACTGTGTAACTGAAACCTTATTTACACGTGTAAGGCTTGTGCAGGCACCTTCTATGTGTTACATCACAACAGGTGACTTAAAGTGTACAGTTCTCTGAGCCTATGTGTGTGTGTGCACAGTCCATTGTGTGTAGCAATAAATATAGTCCATAAAGCAAATATCAAAGCTCATTCTCGAACAGCTCTGAGACTCCAAATGAAGGGTGGGGTATAAATCCAATCCCCACCTCCTCCTCCTCCTTCTCCTCTTCTTCGTCTTCATCAACTGCCCAGAGCCCACACATTTACAGGTTTTAGCCTGTGTTGGTCATCTGCAGTTTGAACAAATTTAGAGTCCAGTGGCACCTTTCATGTGCAAGGCTCACACCTTGAATAAACTTTTGTTGGTCTTAAAGATTCCACTGGACCAGAGGTCATTTCGGGGGGGATCGCAGTTCCCCCGAGTGAGGTACGGGGGGCGGGGCACATGACGAAGCCCCACCCGTGTGGCCTTATGACACACTTCCGGTGATGTCAGGGGGTGTGGCATATGCTAATGAGTTATGCTAATGAGTTCCCCTACCTCTTTTTCTACGAAACGACCCCTGCACTGGACTCTAAATTTGTTCTACTGCTTCAGACCAACACAGCTGACTACTTGGATCTATCTGCAGTTTGAGTTCTCCAATCAGCAAAGGGGTATCTTAGGAGGAAAGGTATTCCCCCTCCTTATAGCCCTCATACTTCCAGCTGTACACCGTAGCACCGGTGGGTAACTAAGCAGGAGTTTTGTGAGAGTGTCTTGAAGTACAGACAAGATTCTTATTAGGACATGATGATGGATGTTTGTTGAACTTTGGCTTTCTCAGCTCCTACTATTTCAACTCAGGACTAATGCGTACTTGAAGTAAACAGCTTCCATGTGTTAGTCAAGTGTTGAGCAACTGTGGATATATGCTGACATAATACTTTAACCTCTCTTGTTTAGAGGCCCCCCGTGGGGAAGTCTTTTGTGTTTAAATGTATATCTGCCCCCCAATGGTATAAACGGAATTAGTAATGAACTGTGTTGGGAAAAACTGGTGGCCCTTATGGAATGGTTAGTGGCCCAATACCCAAACGCTCAGCTAATTGTGGGGGGCGATTTTAACGCCAGGATCGGGTCCTCAATTATGGATCAGGAGGATGGGGGGTGTCCATATGGGAACATCTTAGCTGGTGGGCGTACCCTCCAGGATCCGGTTATTAATAGGGCTGGTAGGAGATTTCTGGAGACTCTTGCAATGTTTAATTTATTAGTGCTGAATGGCACAAGGTGGGACTCTTCAAAGGGGACTTTTACCTATTTCTCCGGCTTGCGGAGAAGTACCATTGACTTTGTGGCTGTCTCGGGGGACTTGTTAGAACAAATCCTTTCTTTTGAGGTGATTGAGTCCATACACAGTGACTATAAGCCACTGTTAGTAATTGCATGCGGCCGGAAGGAAATAACTAGGGCCTCGGACGATTTTAATGGGGATGCCCCATCACATAGGAGACCTAAATGGACTACAAATGTCCAGGAATCAATCGCGGAGGTACTCCCTAGCGTGGGAGTGGTTTCGAATTGCACTGACCAAACCATGGAAGAGGTTGACGTGATTCTCTCTTATGAGAGTATTGTGGAACAGTTAAAACCTCTATTTTTGAAAGAGAGTCCCGTTAATACTTCTTCCGGGCCGAGAGTCAAGTGGTTTGATAGAGAGTGTGCACAATCCAAGAGATATTTGTTGAAATGCATCAGGTTAGCTAGAAGAGATAGGGACCTGGAATCCTTTAGGTTAGTAGGCACAGTCAGAAGACAATACAAAGATCTTTTAAAGGAAAAGAAGACAGCATGTACCGCCCGCCTATGGGCGGAGCTCCAAGAGGCGGTTAGGAGTAGGAATGAAAATAGCTTCTGGCGCCTAATTTCAGCAGGCTTTAGCGGTAAATCAATGAGGAGGGGTTCTAATATCCAAGCTGAGACCTGGTTTGCCCATTTCACCAAGGTGTTTAGTTGTGATTGTGAGAACAACCAGGTAAATCCCTCTCTTTCCACACTACCACATTGGCCAGAGGTAACTGAGCGTGAGGTGAGGTCATTGATCGAATC
>NW_015176495.1:252342-269085 GCF_001447785.1 Gekko japonicus | reverse complement strand
TCTAAAGTGCTAGTTTTCAGGAAAAGACCCAAGAAATCCTTTTGGAGCATTCTTGGTACACCAATTGAGCAATGTAGCACATACAGATATCTGGGTATAATCTTTTCAGAAACCCTCTCCTGGCTTCCCCATATCACACAACTGAAGACCGCTACCATGAATAATCTAGGGGCTTTGTTGAAGTTTTACTTTTCTAGGGGTGGAGGTATGATCGACCCGGTTGTTAAATTATACATGAGCAAGATAATTCCAGCAATGCTGTATGGGGTAGAGATTTGGGGTTGGGACGAATCGTTACTGTCCCTGCTAGAAACTGTGCAAAATTATTTTATGAGGCGGATTTTGGTCTTACCCAAAGGTTCACCTGTGGCGTTGATGAGGGCTGAACTGGGTATGGTATCCCTGAAAGCCAGGGCAAATGTAAGAATCCTCTCGTATTGGAGGAAATGTTTAGAACGACCTCAGGATATTCTAGGTGTACAAAGTTTTGGATTGCTGTTGAAATCCTCGAAAAGATTAGATGATCACTTGAATTCTATTTTATTGAAATACTCAATCCCTGATGACTTATTGATAAATGAAAACCAAAAGTCTAAATTGAAGGAATGGGTATTTAATAAGAATGGGCTTTTGAACCAACATGTGGTGGTAAGTTGCCGTACAGCCCCCTTGTATAAGATCTTTAAAAGAGATCATTGCAGGACTGTATATCTTTAGAAACTAACTACTCTGGAGCTGAGAAGGGCTTTTACTGCCCTAAGGTTCCACGTCATACCCTCAATGGTTTGTATTGGCCTCTTTCGGGGTGTCCCTGCCGCCTCCAGAATATGCCTCTGTGGTATGGGTGAAGTGGATGATGTCGAGCATTACATTCTGAGATGCTCATGGCATGAATCACTTAGGCAAAGGTTTATTTATCCTATTGTACCTCGGTATAATGGAATTTCAGAGCAGGATTTGACCGTTTTCTTGCTCTCTGATATTGATGCACATGTTACTAGCAGAATGGCTTTGTTTGCACTGGCGGCGAAAAAGACCCTTGTCTCGATCTCTGTGTTTTCTCATCAGTGTTACCAAGAGTGTTTTTTTCTTGGTAGCTTCTCTCTTGCTGCAGTCACCATAATATTGAAACCCAGTTAATTTTAATCTGTTTCTGTTTTCTTAATCATGTTCCTGTTGTGCAGATGTACAGGCAAACCTTGCTGCTACATAGTAATTCAAAGTTTGAATCATTACATCTGTGCAAGGCCTATATTAGCATTACGTATCTTCCACTTGTACAATGCTGTTTTTAATCATTGTTGGTCCAAACATAATTTTTACATTTAAACATCAAAAATAAGACCTAAAGAAATAGTATATTAGAGCAGCAGGTGAAATGCAACAAAAATAAAAGTAGTTACTGTCAAGATTAAACATTGTAAGCGTGTTCTCAGCTTGTTCCTGAAACACTGCAACAGTGATCTATGTAAAGCATCATTTAAAAGAAAAATCTATATGGAAGAGGTCAGGATCAACGAACTCTTTTCCATCTTCTATTATTTTGGTTATCATTCTTCTCTGCCCCTGATGCACCACTGCAACTGTGCAAATCCTTCAGGACAATTTTTCTTTCTTTCTAGAACTCTTTCTAAGGTATTGTCAAATCTGTCTTTAAATGTTCTTTATAGAATATAGAATATCTTCTGCTGCTGTTTTTTTCTTTCTTTCTGGAGACCATATAACAATATAGAACTTGCTGTCAGGGCATGCTTCCTGATTGCTTACTTTCCATCCTTTTAGTGTTGTTGATTTATTCCATCCTTCTAGATGTGCATCAGTATCTTCTCAGGTACTCGTAAGTTCCTTGCTGTCTAATTTCCTAATTAGTCGAGTTACATTTATTTGACATCCCATAAATGTAATTTTTCCTAAACGCCAGTCATATACTGAAAATTCTGTAGCTGACATAAATTGGGGAAATGTAACTCCTAATAAGGAAAAACCTTATTAGAAGCACTCTTTCTGGTAACTTATCATCCTTGAAAAACAATTCACATGCGCATATCAATAAATTCAATACATTTTGATCTGTTTTATGTATTGCCTACATATGCTAGTTGTTGTTTATGTACCTAGCAACTCATAGGACTGCCAATGTAGCTCTCAATGTAAAAGCAATTGATGGTGCTGTTTTGGTGATGCTTTTCACTTATCCTCCTCTTAGCATAGCTCTATAGTGTAAGGAGGCAGTTCTGATGCAGTTATGTGACCCTTGGTACCATACTATAGAAGGCAGAAAGGGCCACATAGCTTTAGGTAAGATTAAGGAAGAAGGCTTCTGACTTTACAGTTTATGATATTGCTAATAACTGTGGCAGCACAAAATGCTGCCTGACCCACTGCATCCACTATGAACAGGATCTTGATACAAATGAAGTATCACATTCTCCAGTGGCTCGGTGAGTGGGACAGTCCTCCTCCTCAAGCAAGGTCGACCTTGAAGCTTTGATCCAGACAGAGGAGAAGCTTGTCTCCTGTGACTCTTCCAGTCTTGCCAGCTCTGCCGACTTAGCAGGACATGTCTGAGCAGCGCTCCTTCAGCGCTGTGATCCAGGAAGAAGAGAAGATCGCTTTTAAAGCTCCACTCGCAGTCAGCGGCACTTGGAAACAGCCAGCAGTTCTGGGAGGTCCCCAGCAAAGAGTCCTCCCTCAACCAGTGATCCCTAGAGGGGCGGCAGAACCTGCAGCGCTGGCGGGGTGATGCTGAAGAGCCAGCATTTCCCCCAGCCATGGAGGTCCCGACTACAGCAGCTGGGATCCTCACCGCTTCTCCTGAACCTGGTTAAGCAGTCGAGGGTGAAGGAGGGCAGAGCGATTTACTTTTCCAAGGGAGGCCTGGAGAACCTGGGAGCCCTTCCCATTGGAAACGACTGGTAGAGAAAAGAGGAGAAGGGACTACCCCTCCCCCCCAGCCAGAAATCGCCCCTCAGGGGATCTTTTCTCATGCCCTTATATCATCAGAGGCACCACTAAGGGGACCAGAACCCTGTTGAGCAGAGCACAGATCCCCAAAAAAGGGTTGGAAATATGGCAGCAGCAATTATGTTTCTGTAGGTCCCTACCTCATGGTAGTCCTGTTTTTTGCTTTCTCTTTCGCAGAGAACAAAGAATGGAAACCAAAACTGACCAAACAGCTCTCAGGAACAAATATCAGTGAGTCAGCCACTCTCAGCCGCTTTCCATAATATAATGAAAGTGGAGTGGGAGAATTCTACAAAGCCCAAGACCAATCACCCAGTGTTTTCTAAATGCTACTCCCAAACTACTTATTTATTCAGATATTTATATCCCACTTTCCCCTGTGACTTAAGGCAGCTTACAAATCATACTGAAAAGCATAATTGGGCTGTGGGGGGAAAAAAGAAAACATTTTTCCTGGCTCAATTATAGCCTATGGGGACCATTATAGTCAATGGGCCCCATAGACTATAATGGAGAATTGATCTGGGGGTATCTGGGGGGCTGTTTTTTTAGGTAGAGGCACCAAATTTGCAGCATAGCTGCTGGTGCCTCTCCTCATCCCCACCCCAATTTCAAAAAGAAGGGGTCCAAGGGGTCCAGCTCTATGGGCCCTAAAAGGAGGTGCCCCCATGCTCTATTGTTTTCTATGGAAGCTTGGTTGTGAGCTGAAGCAGAAATCCTATGAGCTGGCCTTTGAAATGTTGTACGCCATCACCCTCTAGTGCAGCTTAGTGGGAACTGTGATCCTAAGATGCCCACTGGAATACCCACTGTTTGCCCCAGGGGTATCCACTTTTCTCTTGGCAGCTTTATCCTACTATATGTCCCTGGCCTACTTTCATGATTGGGGCGAATACCCTTGGCCTCTGTATCATATGGAACTGGGCTCTAGCAAGGGTACGCACTGCCAGACCCATCCTTCAGTGTTTCTGTCGGATCACTACAGCCTTACCGTATGGATTACCTTTTTGAATCCAGTGTGGATGAAGAGAATGTATTGGTTCCAAACACAGCTCTGAAATTGCATCAGGTCCATCACCCAATGAGCAAGTAGGGAATTCTGCACCTGTATTCCAGAGTGAGGATCTATGGGCAGAACAGATGGTGAGAATGGCAGAAGTGTTGGAGATCGATATCTCAACTACCAAACAAAGACCAAAGGACAAGATCTTGAGGAACTTATATTCTGATTTACCAGGTACTGTAGCATTTCTGGTATTTAGAAGGGTTTAAAGACCCATTCAAGGACGTGTGGAAGAAACTGGCATTGGTACCTGTCACCTCCAGACATATCAAAAACCTCTATAGAATCAAGAAAGAGGATTCAGTATTTCTTTTTACCCACTCTCCCTCATCTGAAAAACTACAGGCTGATATATTTATTCATTTATTATTTTCAATTTGTATCCCGCCTTGCCAGAGAACCGGCTCTGTTCATCATACCACACTATACTGACAAATAAGGAGGCTTGACGGATTGATGGTTTGGCCAGAAAACCTATTCTTCAGCTGTCCTAACATTCAAGATTTCTCAATACTATTTTACACAGAGAGTGAATAAAATGTGAAATTCACTGCCAGAGGATGTAGTGATGGCCACAGGAATAAATGGCTTTAAAAGAGGATTAGACAGATTCACAAAGGATAAGCCTATCAATGGCTACTAGCCATAGTGACTGAGGGATACCTCCACATTCAGAGGCACTAATCCTTTGAATCCCAGAGCCAGGAGGCAAAATCAGGGGAAGGCTTCGGCCTCTATGCCCTGTTGTTGGCCATCCAGAGGAACTGGTTGGCCACTGTGTGAGACAGGATGCTGGACTAGATGGACCATTTGTCTGATCCAGCAGGGTTCTTCTCATGTTCTTAATTACCAAGGAATAAAGGCAGCATATCAGCTGTTTTTATGGCAGAAGATGCCTCCGTATTTAGAAACCTTACCCGATGACACAAAGAGTTTGACTATGATCCTTCAAACCAAAGCTGTCAAGCTTTATAAGTAGCGAATTAACACTGCACAGCACATGGCCGATTCTGCCATCCGAACAATAGCATCCTCCATAGTCATCCATTGCCAAACATGACTTCGGTCTACTGTGCTGCCAGTGGAGATGAGAAACAGAGTAGAAGATCTGCCTTTTGAGGGTTCAACTCTGTTCTCAGAAAACACAGACAACACCCTTTTGCAGATTAAAAAGAATTGCTAGACAACTTGCTCCTTAAGGGTTACTCATTTCACTCCAATTTACCCGAGCCAGAGTTCATCTTTGTTCAGACATTGGCACCCCCTTAAAGAGAGCAGTGCTTCTGCCCTTCCTCTATATATCAGTATCCTGCTCAAAGATTATTTTCTGCTAACTAGCCTGCCTCTAAACGATGCAGTGGACCAAAGCAAAGAGTGGGGCAGCAATCCTTCTCTGCCAAGGACTTTCAGGGGCATCAGTCAAGGGCCACCCTGTGACTAGAGCTGTATAGTTTTCCTTGCCTTGCTTTTAGGAACAGGTTATGTCAATTCCCCCCCCCCCTTTTGGTAGGCTATAACTGAGCATAACTAGGTTTTGTCCACTGTAGCCCATGGTTATAGGATAGAGGTTTTTTTCTTCACCATAAGTTCAAAGAATTTCACAGGAAGTAAACAACTTCTTACCAGAGTGATGGCCTTAGCTCCTATCTCTTCTCAAGAAAGGGGCTATTGAGGAGGTTTTGGAACCCAATTTAGTACCTGGGTTCTACTCTAGGTTTTCTTAGTGGATAAGAAGGATGGTGGTTCCCACCCCATCCTTGATCTCCAGGGATTGAATGCCTTTTTAAGGTCAACTAAGTTTAAAATGGTTTCTCCAGTGTCTGTTTTACATCTATTAAAGCGTGATGCTTTGTTTGCTATAATTGATCTACAGGATGGCTATTTTCATATTTCAATACATATGAATCACAGGAAGTAACTTTGTTTCCTATGCAAGGAGGGTTTTTCAATACCGTGTGCTGCCCTTTGGGTTGACGACCACCCTCAGGGTGTTCACCAAGTGTATGGCACCTATGTAGCATTACATCTTCAGGGATACTCTATCTTTCCCAAAGTGGACGATTGGATTCTAGTTGCAGACTCTAGGGACTCATTGTCAGACCAAGTAGCCCTCACACTCAGGATCTGCCACCATTTATGCCTTACTGTGAATCTGAATAAATCTAGATTAGACCCCATGCAAAGCATTCATCTGTCTCCTTACAAATAGAGACTCCGTGATCAAGGCCTTAGTGCGTCATTTTTCACACTGCTGATTCCAACAGGCTCAATCTATCCAGACAGAGGCTATTAGGGTTAATGGCCTCTATGACTGCTGTTTTCCCATGGCCAAGCTTTTTATGCGACTGTTACAACTTTGGTTCATGTCCCACTTCAAACTAAGTTGCCATTCCCCTTATTGATACTTTTCCATGCCCAGGAACATTAAGTCCCTTGCATGATAGTTGCTAGATGGCAATATATTTGTTGGCACTGTTCCCTCTAAGCTGAGTTAGGGTGAGCTAGCTCACAGTTTTTTAGCCTCCAGCTTGCACATTTTTATCCTAGCTCGGGAAGGATGACTCCAGAGCAAATGAATTTATGCAGCAGCCGAATCGCTCGCTTACAACTTGAATGCCAGTAGCTCAAAAAGTAGGATTTTTGCTCACAAGACTCCACAGCTTAGGGGGAACATTGTTTGCTGGTACCTCTTTTGGTCTTAAAACAGCACAATGTTGTCCTCAGTACTAACTCTTCCCTTCAGGGGTGGGGTGGGGTCGTTGTGAGGGAATTATGGTACAAGAAAGATGGCTTTCCCATGAAAGGAAACTGCATATTAATGTCCTTGAAATGAGAGCCACAAGAGCTCTTTGCAGGTATTTTTCAAGGAAAATCAATTGTGGTGCAGACATACAATTTGTCCACAGTGTTTTATGTCAACAGACAGAGGCACAGGATCCAGAATATTGAACAAATAGGTCACAGAGACATGGCTTTGGGCCTTCAGATAAACCCCCAGGCTATCCACATTGCTGGGGAGAACAACCTACAGGCCGATACTCTGAGCAGGCTTCACACTTCGAACCATGAATGGTCCCTAGCATACCAATGTATCCAGCCCATTTTCAACTTGTGGGGCATCCCTACAGTAGACCATTTTGCTACTCACCACAATGCCAAGGCCCAGTTTTTTTGTTCTATGGCAGGCAGCAACCCATTGTCAGTAGGGGATGATTTCCAGTTTACCTGGATAGACACGCTTTTTACATGTTTCCCCTATTACCTTTGATGACCAAGATAGTGGCATAAATAGTCAACGATGATTCACAGGCCATCTTAATAGCCCCCTTCTGGTCTTAACAGGCATGATTTGCTCCTCTGCTCAGGAGGTCCAGAGGGAACTACATACATCTCTCAAACGTTCCCTATTTGCTCAGGAATAATCTCCTGCATCACAGTGTTCAGTACCTCCACCTCATGGCTTGGAGGCTGATGAACACTTAAATCTCCCTGGACATGTTCAAGGAGGTTCTCCAGAACTCATGTAAGGCATCCACCAGACTCTCCTATGAGAATAAGTGGAAACTGTTCTCATAATGGGTGTTAGCTAAATATGCTCTATTTCAGTACTCCTGGAGCACCTTTATACCCTGAAGACTCAGAGGCTGTCACCTTCATCAGTAAAGGTTCACTTAGCTGCCATACCTGCTTACCATGTCCCAATAGGCAGACCTATATTTTCCTATAGGCTTTGTAAACAGTTCCCTTGGGCTTAGTTAACCCTCCACATCTTGTTTTGTTCTCACAGCGGTCCTTGTCCTTGGTGCTTTCACAGCTCATGCTGAAGCCCTTTGAGCCTCTGGCCATGTGCCCCTTGAAATTGTTATCCATCCAAGTTTGTTCCTTGGTGAATATAACCTCCATCATGAGGATAAGTCAGCAACTCTGTGTATTGCCCCTCCATTTCTCAAGTTCTTTGCAGAGTATGTAATCCTTAGAGCCAATTTAGAATTTATGCCGGAGGTTGTATCCAGTTTTCATTTACTACAAGACATTGTATTGCCTGTATTCTTTTCCAACCCATCCTCCGCAGCAGAGTGTGCTCTGCATACTTTAGATGTTAGATGGACCATGTCATTCTATCTCAAGAGGACACAGCCCTTCCAAAAGTCTGTGAACCTTTTTATATCTATGTAGATCACAATAAAGTGAAGCCTGTTTCCTCCCAATCTTTGTCAAAATGGATTGTGACACCAATAAATCTTTATTACGAGCAAGCTAGGGTGCCTTTCCTTCTTATGTGTTCATGCTCACTCTATAAGGGTGCAAGCATCTTCAGTGGTTCTGCTACTAGAAATCTAAAGATCAGCTATGTGGTCTTCCACTGTCACCTTCGCGAAACACCATGCTCTGGACCTGCAGGCTAGAAGAGAATTGGAGGTCAGGAAGGCTGTTCTCCAAGCATTGTTTCATTCATTTATCAGGTGAGAATTTCATCCTACTTCCTAGTATCTAGCTTAGTAAAATCCCAATGTGGTGAGATCTTCATCCTGCATACTAGTATCTAGCTTGGTGAAATCCCAATGTGGGACTGAAAATGAGGTTGCACTTACCTGTAACCATTGTACATGCAACCCTATTATCTCCTAGTGGCATTCGTTCATTCAAAGCATACCCCTGGCTCCAGCCTCTGGATCAGAAGGTGCTGTGCTCTGAGTTGGTGTCCTACTCTTTGGCACCAATGCCTTAGCTCTCCCATAGAATGACCTGCTGGTGGACCTCATGATGGTACCTGGGTTTTGGCCACTGTGTGATATAGAGTGATGGACTGGATGGGCCATTGGCATGATCCAACATGGCTTCTCTTATGTCCTCAATGATGGTGGCCGACACCACCTCTCCCTTGCACAGCACCAGACACATCACTGCATTGCCTAACTGATCTGATTCCAGTGCCACCATCCTGTCAGCTAAAGAGGAGGATTGTTAGAAGCTTATCTAGCCACTTTCATTGGGTATGGAGCTACTCCCACTGCCTGGCAAACAGAAGCACATGGTTGGGGTGCAGCCCTTTCAAGGGCCTCAATCCTCGTCACAAGCTCCTGTCTGTCTACTTGTCTATCTGTATATATATATTTTATTTATTTAGCCACACCAGGGAGGGATTAAAAACTTAGGCAAAGATCAAAGGACAAAATGGCCACTGTGGAGGCTGTGGCACCCACAAAATGGCTGCCAGGGGAAATCCTAGTCAGAAGGTTCCAGTAACAGAAATGGCTGCTGGACACCAATGCCCACAAGATGGCTACCTCAAAGGCCTGGCACCGTCAAGGGACATCTAAAGAAGCTGGTAAACTCCATACACAAGCGGCAGCAACACTTTGTTTTACTGTCTGCCCCCCCCCCCCCATTCCACCCTTTTACTCAACCTAACTTCAGCCCTGCATGGTCTAGAGCTGCACCTGATGAAGTGCAGCCAAAAGCAGAGACTCACAGCCAGACACAGTATTCACTATGCACACACACACACTAACAATCCACCACTTTTTCAGCAATAGCATGGGGGGGGCGGCAAATAGGACAAGTGATGGGTGGGGTAAGCAAGTGTCTTCTGAGGGGAGGCTAACTTATATGTCTTATCACACCTTCAAACACTTTAACCAAACAACACTTAACACACTTTGGTAACTAACTGGTACACAAAAACACTTGTTCCGCACACTCTTCACTCCAACCCTCATACAGTTGCCACAGCACCACCAAAATGAATCCAGAGGCACATCCTCACAGCTTGAAGGCTCCAGCATGTTCTTCTTTCACTCTCAGCAACAGGTGGCAAAAGCATGCAAGGAAAAGGCTTGAATCTGTAGTCTCGTCATTATACCTTCCCATTGGACAGCTACTGTTCAACTGACCAATTGCCGCCTCGTGCCTTATTGGGCCTGAGACAAATTAATACATGTTTTTACTTCTGTGAATGCTTTGAGTGCACGTTGGAAGGGGGCTGTCCAATTTTTGGTGGGCACTGGTGAGGTAGGAGTGGAATGCTTGGGGATGTGCAAAAATGTTTACGAGAATTGCTTTTAAGAGTTTACTGTTTTTAAAGCTTGTGTTTGAAAGATCCAGAACTTCAGGGAAATTTGATCTGCTTGTTGTTGCAGAACAGAATGCCATATGTTGTCAATAAAAGGGGATGGGGGAGAAGGTCTGTAGCAGACTGGTTCATCAGTCAGTCTGAAACAGGTATGAAAAAATTATTTTAAAGAAACCTACCTGCTTTACTGCTGTTGTGCTTTGTCAGTGCACTGCTTATGACAGTGTAGCTGCTGTTCAGCGCGCCACAGAAGGTGTTCTGATTCAGTTTATCAGCAGCAGCTCATTAACTCGATGCAGTGTAATGCTTTCACAGTACAGTAACAGTTTGCCACAAGGTGGTGCTTATAGGCACTCATCCACTGGATGCTCTCAGGGGTCAGGAGAAGGCTGGTCATCCACTTGTTGCAGTGATCAAAACCTTAACTAAGACATTCAGTGCCTCTCTAATACCTGGTAGTGGTTTCTCATAGGAGCTACAAAGGAAACCTGCACGAAAATAAGGATGGCCATTTTAAAAGCCTATCTATTGCAGTGGATTTTGCAATCAAATCTTAATCCCCATCCGTCAGATTTATATTCAAACCTGATATATGACATATTTTATTTACAGTTTGAGAGAAGTTCATATTTAGAGGTGTGTATTAATTTTTATGGTCTACATGTGGACTGTGAACACTGGGGTAGATTTTTTTCTTAAAATGTGCTTGTGCATACACTTGTGACTACAAGGTTCAGCGATTTGAGAAAGAGGACACCTGTGTGTTTTGTATAAGAGAAACAAAAAAAACCTACTGAAAAGAGAGTTTTAGAGAAGGAAGGCATCTATCGTGTCATTGACCCTTCTTCTATGATTCTCTAAAATCAGACCCATGATTCTTTATCTCATGTGATTTCACATAGAATTACACATAGCTGTGCACACCGCATTACATAAAAATTCTACTCTCCCACCTCCATGTCATCACTGACTTCCAAATATATCTTTGAGTATGTACTTAGTTCATTTCCAGTCTCTGCCCACCTAAAGGGCATACTGCTGCACTGCCAGTTTCTGCAGTTGAAAAGGCAAGAACACAATGAATACAACCATCTGCAAAGAACTACACACCAATTCCCAAACAATACCCCATCCATATCACTTCACTGCATTCTTGAATCTTTTCAAGGACAACTGATATTCCAAATCCTCTTGTATTTTCAAATATATCAAAATGCCCTCATCCACTTCCTACTACCGTTATGCCTACAGTCACTTCCCCAAACTCCAAATTATACTGCCAGTTGTACTCAAGCTTTCCCTCCTCCCATTATCATGCCTGTTACACAATAACAAGCATATTTACTACTTGATGACTGTGTGGTGTACCCGATCTATTCTTTTATCATATGTTCATCGGTATCATGACGTAGATCTGTGCAGCCAGTATGAAAAATCAAATATTTATTTATTATCAAATTTATACCCCACCCTCCACGCAAAGCAGAAGGGGAGGAACCATTATTAAGGTGGTGCTGCTTACTTCTGTTGTTCACATGAGTCTAAGCACAGGCAGGAGTGAAGAATTTAAATTCAGACTGGAATAGAGAAAAATAGGTTTATTTCTTAAGAAGTCAGGGTTGCTTTGTATTCAAACATCAATAAAACAAACTAGTTCTGATTCTATTCAGGGCACTTTAAAGTGACCACCATGGCACTGGCCAAATGATTGTTTGGCCACTGCCAGCTTGGAGTAATTCTAATAAATGTTTAGTATCATTTAATATGAAAGAGTGAAATAAACTTGAGTCTCTCTCTTGTTGAAATCTAAACCTGTAACATTTGCAAGGGTGCCTACCTGACAGAAAATGTATTTTATTTAAAAATATGTACTTTACCTTTCCAATTCCTGCTCAAGATATGTGGACCGATCACTATGTTAACAGAGCACAATACAACACTTTTGAATACCTTTGGGGAAATGTATGCTAATAAGAGGTTTCCATTCCACATACTGATGAAGCCTGAACTGGGTAACAAATTCTACTTAGTAGCAAATATATTGACACTTCACTTTGGAATTTCAAAGTGGATAGAATTTCCATCCAACATCTCTCCTTGGTGACTGACCAGTTCCTTCCAGCTGTTGCCTGAGATAAGATGACAAAAAAATAAAAAAATCAAGACACCTGTGTTGCCGCCTACCAAAATAAAGTGTGCAGTTTTTTAAATGAAAACCAAAATCTAAACTTCATTACCAGGTGGCTTTGCATAGCCCATCAGTTAAATTCCTGTGCACAAGATGTAACACCCTTGCCTGATAATGAAACCATCAGATTCCTGGTTTGGTGGCTGTATCTCCACTAGTTAATCACATCTGGGGTTAAAATTATATTTCGATAGACCTAGGAGATTTTGCTCATCTCTCAATGGAGCGTTTCGTAGGGATGTCCTGCCAGGCTGCTGTCTCCAAGAAGTGGCTGGGAAGAATCTGCTCGCTGTTGAGGTTCTAGAAGTGGCGGATACTAAGAAAGCATGCAGGCTGCCCTGCTGTGGCTCTTAACGATTAACATGACAACTTTCCATGCCATGGCTTACATTAAATGCATGGGATCTATCTAAACGTGGTGACAGGAACCTAGGAGATCTTTCCCTGTTGCTCACCTAACAAGTTTCACATTGTGGTCATTATTAAAAACATGCTGGAAAAATTCTCCATCAAGAAGAACTTTTAAAATTTTCCATATGGGTATTTTGGAAATTATCTAGTGATACTAAATTTCTACTTGTCATGGTTCTCTCTACCACATGTCATATCAACTTTGTTGCTGTTGGCTATGCTGACTTATGAACTCCATGAGGAGACTGTGTGCAATGGAGAGTACTGTTTGCTAACTGCCTTGGTAGAAGGCACAAATTCTCTTTACTGTGCTCCAGCCTGCTGTATTGGGTGACAGCGGTGTCTTCAAGGAAATGGATCATTGCCTGTGATCACTGCAGTGGTTCTACGCAGTCCCAGAATACTGGCATCACATAAAATATGCATCTCACCCTATTTTCTACACCTCTTACATGGGCAAGTCCATGCCCAATATATTTCAGAACTGTACATTTATTAAAATCTTGATTTCCATTAACAGGCTGAAAAAGAAATTCTTTTCATTCTCTCTCTCTCTCTTTTTTACTTGCCCAGATTGGGCAAAGTTTATTATTATTTTTTAACAAGTTACATAGAAAAGAGCCATACATTTTGAAATAGCAAGCCGAATATCTCGCTCACATCATCATATTTGCATACAGCTTCCCATTCCCCCCCTTGTTTTATTTTGTATTCAATAACATACACTATTAAACCAAGTATCTATTCCCTTTGTAAAACCAATCTGCTATATTTCATTTTATCAGTACTATATTATTATTATTCTATTTTATGTCAATATACAAACAGAAAAGAAACAGTCATAATTTATCAGTTTAACTATGCTAAGAAAGCATATATTTCTTCTAAATTAGCAATCTAGTCCCTTTAAATATTCTTTCACATTTTTAACACTGTTAGTTTTCAAAATTTATTTATTTTTTATTTATTATTAAATTTATACCCCGCCCGCCCCCGAAGGGCTCAGGGCGGCTCCCATTAACTAGCAGGTCTCTAAAAATTCAGACTGTCCATATCTTTTCATCCTCCTTCAATTAGGGCATTACATGTACAGAGAGTAAATTATTTCAAATTAAAAGTCCATGTTTTTTATAGCTTTCATTAGTCAGGACAATGCAAAAGTTGGAGGTACTTTGCTTTAGGTTATATTCATAAATCAATTGGGTATCAAATAACAATGTAAATCAGGTGTAGAAACACATAATAAACAGTTCTCAACAGCTTAAAAGTTCCAGTTTCAGTAGATCATTATCCCTTCAACCAATTAAAACCATACAGACTGTCAAAGAGTGCTACTTCCACTTATCCTCTCTAAAATTTCAGACCGCCCATATCTTTAGCTTTCATTAATCATTCAAGATAATGTAGGGATTAAAATACTTTGCTTCAGATTATATTAATAAATCAATCGGATATCAAATAGTCGACTCATCAAAGCAGTGGCTAAGAAAGTCTCTTATTGTAGATATCGAGTGTTGAAACAGGTCCTGTCTTTTTCCTCTTGTGTAGAAACTGACGTCATCTGATTTTGTGTCTCTGTAATCTCTTCTTCAAAACAATCCCAAGATTCTCCCAGAGCTTCCATAACAGCATTTGTAATTTTTTCTGTCAATTGACTTTTTAAACAGTCCCATTTATCATCTGAGAACAGTTGTATATTTTCATCTGTCCTATACTCCTTCGTCTCAAATGGAGCTGCGAGAGCCATCTCACTCCTTTTTAAAAAATATTTTAATTATTAAAGCTTATATACATAATCTTACATTAAATCATTGTACAATCATTTTACCCCACTCCACCCCTCCCTCCTTATAGTATCTTCATATTTTTAACCATGTGCACAAATTCTTCAGCCATCTCACTCCTTAACAAACACAACATTCACAGCATAATTACACATAGACTTTGTGTGGCCGCCGGATGGAGAGTTTTACCCCACCCCTTTGTCTCTGGACAGATTTATAGGGGCAATCAAGTGTCTGTTTACGGGCTTAACGATTAAAGTAGAAGATAAGGTTGCTTACGGAGTCTTCGCCAAGATGATTTGTGGCGAGGTATGGAGGCTCTTTGGGGGGGCTTGATGTAGCTTTCCAGCCGCGAACTACGTGACCGGTCCTTCTGGAGCTTCTGCTTCAAGACAAACTGAAACGTCACCTGTTGTTGTCGCAAACAGGGAGGTCAGTTTAAGTCTTCTGCTTCCAGTTTCCTACTCCCGAGGAACTGGTGGACCCTTGTCAAATCTGGAGGAGTCCAGAAATGTCAAGAAAGTCCCCTAAAAAGACTCCAAAGGTTGGTGAGATCCAGAGCTCTGGATTCTCCGACCACCTTGCTAATCCATCGCCCCTCCTCCCCAGGAATTATTTTCATTCTCAAATCATTGTGGCTTCTGTGCAGGCCCACATTGGACTGCAGGATTTCAGGCCTGCTGCAGAGAAGAGCTTCCAAGCTTTTAAAAATGTTTCTAGGCTCTAGGAGTGCTCCCCCTCCCCTCTGTCTGCAGAGATCCCTTTCCTGCCCAAAGGGTCACGTGACAGAGGTGGAGAAAGCACTCTTCCCTCAGCTCTTTTCTTGCCGCCATGAGGAGAGGATGTGCTTCCAATAAAAGCTGCTTCGTGGGGCCTCAAAGATGAGTTCCAGAGAGATTTTTCATTAAGAACTTCAAAAATTCTTACCTGTAAAATTGGTAGGATGGCTCTTTTCAAAAAGTGTGAGGATCGTGGAGTGAAAATGGCCCAGAATGATGATCATAGATCGTGTCTTCTATGCCTCGGAGAGGGCCACCATACAGCTACTTGTCTAGCATGTCATTGACCTACCCCTAAAGCTCGAGAGGGAAGAGCAACAAGACTAAAAGTTGCTTTATGGCAGCAAGCCCTGGGTGCCCCAGACCCCTGCTGGGAAAAGCGGCCCCAATTTGATAAGGAAGCGAGGGCCCATTCGGTGACTTCGACAGGTGCACCCTGAACATCAGAGGCACAAGCCCAATCCGCCATTGCCAGTTTGGCTTTGGAACCGCCTCCAAAGAAAGCTGAGAAAAAGAAAACACCTGTGTGGCCGCGGATGGAAGCAGACTCAGGCTGAGTGAGCTCCTGCCTCTACCCTCCTAAAATCGACTATAAATCTGACTATCCACCTGAAAATCGTGCTACAAAGGTATGGGAGGAGCATCTAAAGGGAGATCGAAAAGACATCAGTTACCGGAGTCCTCGGTGAAGACTTATTTTACAAGAACAGAGGCAACTAAAACTGCAGAATTAACTGAACAAAGGGGGCTCAACATGGCGACAGGCAACTCAACGCCAGCTTCAAGAGCTACGGACGAAGACGCCCCAATTACAAGGAAAGATCTTGTGGAGATGAAAGACGACCTTCTAAAATCCCTTTCAGAGATAGTAACGACTTTGGTTCAACCTTTACAATCCCAGATCACTGAATTACAAAAGGACTTAAACGTCACTTCTACTCTAGCTGAAAACAATGCTGAACTCACCCTCACTCTCCAAGAGGACATGAAAACAATCAGAGCCACTGGAAAGCAAATGAATGCCCAAATAACGGCCCTGGAACACCGTTGGCGTCAATTTAATCTGAAACTGAGAGGGATGGCGGAGGGGGAGGAACAAGGAAGAGACATGGAGCAGTTTGTCTCAGAATGGCTGGCATCGGAACTCAAGTTGGAGGACGGTAAGCAGGCTATCATTGTTAAAGCCTTCAGAATGGGCCCCCTGACCACTGCAAGGAGAAACCGCCCCAGAGACATTCTAGTACAGTTTTTATATCCTAAAACCAGATACAGGGTCCTCAGGGAGGCGAGAATTCGGGGGTTACTACAGTTTAAAGATTATAAAATCCAAGTTTTGTTGGATCTGTTGGTGGAAACCCTTGATAAACGCAGAAGCCTCAAAGTTTTCGCTACTAAACTTTTCAAAGCTGGCATCCATTTCCGTTGGAGCCCTGCGCCAGATATCCAAGTTTTCAGGAATGGCCAACAGCATCAAGCAACTG
>NW_015176495.1:228586-251622 GCF_001447785.1 Gekko japonicus | reverse complement strand
GCTAGGATTAATTATGCCACTCTTGTCAAACCGTCTAAGCAAGGGGGGTTGGGCCTTCCTGACTTAGAAAAATATTATTTGGCCTCACAATTGACTATATTTTTTTACGCTTCCCTCAAGTGTGATAAATCATGGATGTCTTTAGAAACATTAGAGATTGAACCCTGTTACATGTATGAATATATCTGGGACCAGGCTAAGACTAGTCAAGCGTTGAAAATATTAAACCCATATTTGAGATTGACCCTACAGTTGTGGCATAGAAATAGACAGTTATTAGCCCCAGGTATTTCTCCTATAGCTGCATTATTTGGCCAACCATGGTTTTCTCCTGGGCTGGACAAAGGTTTTTTGAGCCTGGTTAGAGATAAGGGATTTTATAGAATTTGTGATTTTTATGTCAATGGTAAAATTCTCACTCAACAACAACTGGAAGATAAAAGTGGTGGTAGAATCTTCTGGATACAATATTTCCAAGTCCACCATACCTTAAAAGACATTGTCAGTAACTCTAATTTATAAAGGGATTTGCTACCTTTTGAAAGATTTTTGAAGAATAGAGGATATAATCCTAAAGGTTTATTGGCAACAATTTATCCCCAACTACATGATCATCTCTGGAAGGGCTCTTCATCGACCATGGAATCCTGGCAGAAGGATTGCAGAGTTACCTTTACAGAGGCGCAATGGCGGACAATTTGGTCTTCCAGTATGTTTAAAACTAGAGATATGAATTTGAAATTACAACACTACAAATTACCCGACAAGTTGTTCCATTGTAAATTCAAAACTACTCCCTTGTGTTGGAAAGGTTGCGGTAATAAAGGCACATTAGTACACTGCTGGTGGGATTGTCCCCGAATTAAAAAGTTTTGGACTACGGTCATTGATGAAATAAAGAAAATAACTAATTATGAGATTCCAAATACACCTGCATCTCTTTTGTTACATTTTTGGCCAGGTCTGAAGCTGATTAACAGAATGAAGAGTTAATTTCTACTATGCTAATGGCTGCAAAAAACTTAATTGCTTTACATTGGAAATTGTTTAAGGTACCAAATCTGTCACAATGGAGTTCTAAACTGTGGGACTTGATAGTTTCAGATAAAATTGCTATGCAATTAATAGCTTTTGACAATCCGAAAGGTGTTAATAATTTTTTGGAAAAATGGTTTGTGTTTTTTGAATAGCTTACTGCTTGTCAACCCCGATTATATGCACTACCTCAGAAATATAGAGACTTTGTGTTTTATTAATAAATGTTGTGCGTATGGTTAACATTTCTCTTCTTGTTTATTAGATGTTGTTACAAGCATGGACGGCTTCAAAAGGGAATTAGATAGGCATATGGAGCAGAGGTCCATCAGTCGCTATTAGCCACAAGGTATAGATAGGGGCTCTGGGGCAAGTGATGCTCTGTCTTCTTGGTGCTTGGGTGGGCAACAGTGGGAGGGCTTCTAATGTCCTGGCCCCACTGGTGGACCTCCTGATGGCACCTGGTATTTTTGGCCACTGTGTGACAGAGTGTTGGACTAGATGGGCCTTTGGCCTGATCCAACATTGGTGTCTCTTATGTTCTTATGTTGTTGAAAGATACTGTATACAACTAACAAGTAATACCGGTTGTAAAAATATATAAAACTCAATAAAAACGCTATTTTTTTTAAAAAAAAAGAAAGCTGAGAAAAAGGTGAAACGCTCCCACCACAGTTCGGCTCACTCACAGTCAAGTTGACACCACTCAGTGTGGCCTCGAGACCAACAGTCTCAGTTCCCATAGGGCTGAGCCTCATTTTCCTCCTATAATCAACAGTCCTCTCCGTCTCAGCACCAGCAAGCTGACTTCCCTCAAACATCGACACTAACGATTTTTAGGTCGAGATCCCCTGAACACCAGGGCTCTTTGTTAAGATGGACCCGTCTTTACATCTGAAGACACCTTTGCTGTCAAGACCTCAAGATGCATTCTGAGCAGCTAGTCTGAATGGCAAAAGCCCTGGGGTTGAACCTCAGCCGTCCAACCCTATAATGAAGGTGTTATATAATCTCATAGCTCTCCCCATGCTACAGGCAATGCAAGATATATCCATGGCCAGCTTTGACCCCAGCCTCTTCAAAGAAGCTAGAGAACCTATACAGGATCGGAGAAGAGGGCTGTGACTACTTGTTTCGCCACCCCCATGCAAACTCCCTGGTTCAGACGTCCTCCCTGCTAAGGGAAAGGCAGGCAGCCATTCATCCTCTCTGGACAGGAAAGGCAGACTTGTTGGGAAGAAAGACCTACTCATCTGATACAATGGGACTGAGGGTGGCTAATTCCACAGTGGTCATGGGCCACTACCAAATGTTACTATGGGGAAAGATGACACCATTTGTAGAAGTGTTACCTGACGATAAGCAAACCATAGCAAAGGTCCTCATTTCAGAAGGCCAAAAGCTAGGAAAGCAGCAGCTGAATGTTGCCAGACAAGGAGCCAGTTGTCATAGTAGGTTGATGGCCCCTGGCATTGCCATAAGGAGACACTCCTGGCTTTGCTCTTCAGCCCTCTTACAGGATATAAGGGAGAAAATCGAAGCTCTTCCATTTGAGGGTCAAGACCTCGTTAGTGACCAAAACCGATACGATCTTGGATCAAATTAGAAAGACCAGATTGACAGCTAAGCCTCTGACCATAACTCACAGCCCAACTGCGCCATTTAAGCAAAGGTATTTCCTGAGGCATGACCAGAGGTATCACCAGCTGAGGTCATATCGTACCCTGGATTATAGATACCAGGCTCCTCCAACCCTCCAGCGGGGCTATAGGCATCCTTGCACCCAGCAACCCCAGCCTAAGAGGCAGTGTAGAAAACGGGGAAGGAACTCCTCCCAGTCCCCTAGAGACCAAGACTCTAGAAGTGCCCTGTCCACCTGACTGAGCTCAGTAAAGTTCTTTTGAGAAAGGTTATCAAAGTTCTTTTGCAGTTAATGCCAAGTTACTAATGACTGGTGAGTTTTGTCCATAATAAAAAGAAGTTACATTTTGGAGTTCAATTCACTGCTTCCTTTTCCTTGCTCACCGGTCCCCCTCCTGCAGCCCTTTGCCCTTTTTAACTCAAGAGATTGCTTTCCTCTTGGCTAGGGGGGCATTACGAAGCTCGCTTCTGTGAAAGACTCGAAAAGTTACTTCTCCAGGTACTTCGCCATTGACAAAAAGGGGGGAGGAAAGAGGCCCATTCTGGATTTAAGATCCCTGAATAAACATTTGCATATGTAAGAGTTCAGAATGTTAAATATTCAGGAAGACCTGCAGTATGCCTATTTCCATGCGTCCATTCAGAAAGTCTGCAGAAAATACTTAAGATTTTGTTACACGGAAGGCCATGATTGTAGGTTTGGTTGGCATGCATACCTATGGTATGAGAAGACAAAAATGGATAGTTTTTTCAGACATCATGTGGTGAGGCATGCTTTATTTGCGACATGGACAAGATACAGAAGATATTTTCGAGATGCAAGGCCATTATGGATTGTACCAACAGAAGTTTTGACACCATATTCAAGACAGCAAGGCAAGGAGTGGTTGCCTTATAGAGACTTAATTATGAAGCAAGGAACAGAATGGGTAATGAAAGGGCAGGATGAAATTCAATACAACTATGAATGGTTAAAATATATGCAGATTTATGATGTTTTTAAAATGGATAAGAAAAACTATGGTTTTAGAGAAGATAGAAATGAAGTAGAAACTGTTTGGGAAAGTGGGGGGAGGAAAATGGTTTCTAATATGTACAAAATACTGTTGAAATGGTTTACGGAGGATGAATCTGTAAAAGAGCAAATGATAAAATGGGCAGTTAATATGAATAAGGAAATAACTATAGAAACATGGGAATATTTGTGGAAAAAGTCTATGAAACTATCTGTATGTACTATTGTAAAAGAAAATTGTTACAAAATGGTCGGATTCCACTCCTGATGACCTTAGTCGGGCGTTACAGGCCGTGGCTGGGTGGCTCAGACTGAGTCGGCTGAAATTAAACCCGGCAAAGACGGAGGTCCTGGGGTTGAGTCGGATCGGTCCAGGGTTGGGGCTCCCTCTCCCGACCTTCGACGGGGCGCCATTGGTGCCGGTGTCGGAGGTTAGGAGTTTGGGGGTGCTCCTGGACTCCGCGCTAACAATGGAGGCCCAGGTAGCAGCCACTGCCAAGTCGGCATTTTACCATCTTCGGCTGGCGCGGCAGTTGGTCCCCTTCCTTGGCCGGGATGACCTAGCCACAGTGATCCATGCGACGGTCACCTCAAGGCTAGACTACTGTAACGCTCTCTACATGGGGCTGCCTTTGTCGCAAATTCGGAAGCTGCAACTGGTGCAGAATGCTGCGGCCAGGCTGTTGATGGATCTCCCTAGACGAGATCACATCCAGCCTACTTAATTATGAAACAAGGAACAGAATGGATAATGAAAGGGCAGGATGAAATTCAATACAACTATGAATGGTTAAAATATATGCAGATTTATGATGTTTTTAAAATGGATAAGAAAAAGTACGGCTTTAGAGAAGATAGAAATGAAGTAGAAACTGTTTGGGAAAGTGGGGGGAGGAAAATGGTTTCTAATATGTACAAAATACTGTTGAAATGGTTTACGGAGGATGAATCTGTAAAAGAGCAAATGATAAAATGGGCAGTTAATATGAATAAGGAAATAACTATAGAAACATGGGAATATTTGTGGAAAAATTCTATTAAACTATCTGTATGTACTAATGTAAAAGAAAATTGTTACAAAATGATGTATAGATGGTACATGACACCTAAGAAAATAGCAAATATGAACCAGAATATGTCTAGCAAATGTTGGAAGTGTAAAAAACATGAGGGCTCATTTTATCACATGTGGTGGACATGTGATAAAGCTAGGGACTTTTGGACAAAAGTCCACAGGGAAATGCAAAAGATTCTAAAATGTTCTTTCAAGAAAACACCTGAAACTCTGGTCTTAAGTTTAAAAATGGAAGAACTGAATGTAACAAAAAAGACACTGTTCTGGTATTTGATAACAACGGCAAGAATGATATATGCTCAATATTGGAAGCAAGAAAAAATACCAGATCTGGAAGAATGGATACAAAAAGTTCTGTTCATGGCTGAGATGGATAAAATAACCAAAAAGTTGAACAATAAAGAGGACCAAGAATTTTTTGAAGAATGGAAGGACTTTAAGATATATTTAGAAAAGAACTGGGACGTGAGACAAAATTTACTATGTTTAGAACAATATTAAGTACTTGATGTTATCCTGAGTTTATCTATGTGGGACATGAGGGAAGTGCATTGCGGGAAGCCTTTCGGGGGAGGGAGGGAAAAGGGAATATTTAACCTATTGATAAAAAGATGTAAAATGTGATAATAATGGAAAATAAAAAGTCTTTTGACCTAAAAAAAAGATTTTGTTACACGGGGGCTGCCTATGAATACATGATGCTCCCATTTGGCCTAACCAGAGCACCTAGAGTGATTACAAAATATATTGCAGAGGTCATTGCTTGTTTAAGGTTAAGAGGCTGTACAGTATCATCCTTACCTGGATGATTGGCTCTTTGTAGAAGACTGCTCAGATAAACTGACTGTGAATTTAAGGTTTGCTCTAGACACAATCCAGTCCCTGGGTTTTTTGGTAAATTGAGAGAAGTCCTGCCTGACTCCTGTCCAATCTATTGACTTTAGTGGGGCATCTCTAAATGCCATAGAAGGAAAGGCATACTTGCCCCTTCCAAGGGCCAAAACTATGATGGCCCTTGTACAGATGTTCTTATCCAACAGATTAGAATCAGCTAGATGCATTCAGAAACTTCTGGGCTATATGGCTTCAACTATTGCGGCGGTCCTATATGCATGTTTTCGTATGAGGCCATTACAAAATTGGTTCATTAGGAACTTTGACTCCAGTTATGAGCCACAATGGAAAAAAATCTGTCCTGAGAGCCATTTTAAGATTCCTTATTTGGGACTTCCTCAGAGGAATCCCTCTAGGAGTGCAATCTTATGGCATGCATTTGTTTACGGACGCTTCCCTCACTGGGTGAGAAGCTCATTGTCAGGGGCTAAGAGCAAAGGTGTTATGGACTAGGAAAGAGTCCACCCTTCATATCTATTAAAAAATACTTTTTTATAGAGATCATCAGAGGACACCATATCCTGGTAGCAACAGACAACATCACTACAAAATTCTACTGAACAAACAAGGAGGCATGGGATCCCTCCACCTGTTCAGAGAAGCCACGCTCATATGGCAGTGGGCAGTAAAATGTGGAGTGGAACTAATAGCTCTTCATATAGCCAGTCTAGACAACACCCTAGCAGACAGCTTTTTTAGGAACACCAACTTAGATCAGGAATGGTCCATCTGACAACAATGCTGATTCTGTGAACTTAGGTAGATCAGGAGAGGGAGGGCAGGAAGGGTTGCACCAGTGCTTAGTTTTTGTTGCCCTTGCTTACACGCCCAGAGAAATGCTGATCATCACTTTGGGATCAGGAAGCAGTTTTTCTCCAGGCCAGTTTGGCTGGGGATCCTGGAGGTTTTTTTGTCATCTTCTGGGCATGGAAGAGGGGTCACTGGGTGTGTGGGGGGAGAGGTATTTGTGAACTTCCTGCATTGTGCAGGTGGTTGGACTAGATGACCCTTTAGGTCCCTTCCAACTCTATGATTCTATACCAAACCACTACCTGGCCTCATTTTTCAAAGAATGGGGGGTTCCTAATAGACTTCTTTGTGTTAGCAGACAACAAAAAAGGCCACCTCTGCTTTTCCAGAGCAGCCGGGGTAGGGTTCACTGGGGGGATGCCTTCCAGTGGAGATGGCATGGCCATCTTTTTTATATTTTTCCCCCTTTTGGTATTCTGCACAAGGTAGTTTTGAAAATAAAAGCAGACTATACCTCATGCATCCTTCTTGTCCCCTACTGGCCCGGAAAAGCATGGTTCCCCACTCTGTGGAAACTAGCAAGAGGACGACATATAATACTGCCCCCAAAGGGGCTCCTACACATAGGCCCCGTTCACCACTGAGAAGTGGGACTGCACCTAGCTGCTTCGCTAATCCTGCAGTAGAGAACTTTTCAAATAAGGTAGAGCTTGTCTTAACAGCCTCTTGTAAACCCATGATAAGGAGGTCCTATGAGTACAAGTTGAAAAGATTTGTGCTGTGGGGGGACAGGCAAGTGTCCCCCCCCCCCCCACAATCCAGCAGTTTGAGGAGGATTTTTGACTGTCTCCTGGAATTGAAAGAAGGTGGCTTAGGTTTTGGGGGTCAAATAAAGGGAGAGCCACATTGGCATGGTCTCTCTCTAGATGGGTGGTTTTGGCAATTAGAACAGCTTATGCTGAAGCTAAGGTGTCTTGCCCTATTCCTCTGAAAGCTCACTCCACAAGGGTACAGGCTTCTTCAGAAGCATTCCAAGCCAGCCTTGCTTAGAGGACATTTTCAAAGCAGCAACATGGTCCACTCCTTCAACATTCATCAAGCACTATTCGATGGATTTGGACTCCAGAAATGAAGCTGCAGTGGGAAAGGCAGTGTTATAAGCAATGTTTCACTGGTTATGGTATAATTAAGGAAATGAAGAAATGACTTTATTTGGTTTTAAAAGACAATGGTTATTAATCAATAGTTGTTGTAGATTTTTCGGGCTGTATGGTCGTGGTCTTGGCATTGTAGTACCTGACATTTCGCCAACAGCTGTGACTGGCATCCTCAGAGGTGTAACACATCTTTCTGTGTTATACCTCTGAGGATGCCAGTCACAGCTGCTGGCGAAATGTCAGGTTCTACAATGCCAAAACCACGGCCATACAGCCCGAAAAATCTACAACAGCTAATGAACTCTGGCCGTGAAAGCCTTCAGCAACATATTGCTGTTAATCAAACTGGAGTTAACAGTAATGCACTTTAGTCCATTTATTTATTGAAAATGGTTCATATGTTGCATTTGATAAAGTTTTGTTTAAAACTAATTAAGACTGGAAGCATAATTATACAATCAAAACAAGAGGCATAAAGAGCTACATATTTCTAATATGGCTTTTTTTAAAAAAATAGCACTAATCAGATATTTATCTGTGTGTTCAGTTACCATACATAATAACACCAGTTATTGCTCTCTTTGTAAGAAGAGATTAATGGATTGTATGTGGAAATAAGCGCAAATAAGTACTGAATACCGAGGTGTCAAAGAAGAAAAGACCACTTTAATGTTAATTAAAATTTCTAGCAAGTCTAGACAAATCATATTATATTCTACATGAATTAAAGGGACATTTGGTGTCTTTTTCAATGATATAGGTAGATGTTTGCTTTACCTGCAGCTGACTTAATAACTTTTTTTTCTTTCTTTGTCACACAGTTTTAATACATGGTGATATAAAACGACTACACTTTCTATGCAAAACTAAGTTGCTGTTATAATTAGAGATGTGAAAGCCCGGGGAGGGGCGCGGCAAAACAAAAATGGGGGGTGTACTGAAAAAATTACTATGAAATATTTTCTTTTAGAATGAGTGAAATACTTTTAAAGACAAAGTGGGCATGCTATAGACATATACAGATCTTAAATCCAAGATGCATTTCTGCATATAATCTTCATGAGGGGAGCATGCAGGGCTTTCATTGCTTATCAACAAGTTGTATGCCTTCTGTGGGTGTTTTTTTTACCTGACATGGTTGACCTTTTAACCTCTCCCTTATGCCATTGTGACACATTTACCCACAGACTGGGTAAAAAAGTAGCTTATTGTCCTACCTTTCAGAAGGGACAAAAAGGATGAGAATGAGGTGGGGCAGAAACTGTTCCAAAGCCTCTTTGGAACACTAAAAGTTTCAATGAGAATTCAGCTCTCTCTAACCAAATAGCAAAAATTAAGATACGTGTGCTACAACAGTATAAGCTACACCTGCTTGCAGTTTTCTCTCAAGTACTGGGTATATTTGCAAATTTGCTTGTACAAAACTAAGGTGTTTATAACTTAAATTTCATAAATATGTCAAATATTGCAATTTTATATCCAAGTAAGTTGTAAATGATGCATTTTACTTCGTTAAAGCAGTAAAATTAGTTTTGGTTGGATAGGACAGTAAGTATTACATATATTTAATAATTCCCAAAATTTTCAGAAATTTTACTTCTCTAGTTATATGGGTAACTTGTGTTTCATTTCCTTCAGCAAAAGGAAGGTTGTTTTCTAACATGAAAATGATCATAGGACTTGCATTTTGAGAGACTAATAGTGTTAAATGGGAAATACTCCAATTATATGGTACAACTGTATATAAACAAATGTTTTCAGCCTTTTTTAAAATGTAGGTCAAAACATATCGACAACAGAATTCTATTGTCGTTTGTACGTTCCTCTTTACCAATGATCAACAAGTATTGTATTGTTTGCATTTGGAAGACAAGCATAAAGAAACTTCCAAAGGCAAGCATCAGCATTCTATCACTGGCATGCTGCCATGGACCATGAATGAAACATTTATTGAGACTTTTTTCATATCACCGAAGAGGAACTCAAAGAAGTGCCCCTGTAGATTCTTAGTAGTTCAGGAGAAACAGCTAACAGACCAAAGTTTTCTCTTAGCAGGTCAAAGCTAGTGACATACTTTGGAGAAGTTATCATCAATATGTCTTAATTCTCACTGTAGCCAAATCTGTGGATACTTAAATCCACAGATAGAGGCCATGGGCAGACAAGACAAATCTTTCTACAAACCTGGGGAAAACTACAGGTTTGCATAAAAATCTGAAATATAAAAAATAAACATGGGGGGTTGGACCCCCCAATCCCCAAAATAACAGATGAAGTACCTGCAACTTTAAGAAACGAATGCACTCAGTTACCATTGATATGCGACCACAGTTGTCAACCTTCTAATCTTGGTTTCTGTTACCAAAAGGCAGGCAGAGGGGACAGGGCCTTTTCCAGGGCTGTTTTGGCCTTTTTTTTCTTTTTTCTTTTTTTTTTTGAGCCCCCGGAGGGGATTTTTTATTATTTTTTATCACTACAAGAAACTACAACAGAAGAAAAGGGAGGGGAAACTACATATACGGGATAAAGTAAAGAACCCACTACTAACTAAAACCCCAAGAGAGGAGATCCTCCAACTAGCTTAGATACATCGAGTCTTCTCATCATTGATCCCTCTATAAACTGAGTCACATTTATAGCACTCAGTTACTTCAGTATTAGAGTTTAATTTTTCGTTCATTGTCATTGACTTCATGGATGCTTACTTTCACATTTCTATTCAAGAGAGCCATCACAAGTTTCTGTGCTTTGCCTGTGGCCAAACAGTATTTCATTACAGGGTCCTGCCATTCGGCATGGCTACAGCCCTGAGTGTATGGCTCCGGTTGTTGCACATCTCCATACTCAGAGGTGTAATATCTTCCCCTTTTTGGATGAGTGGTTGGTGGTAGACTTTAGTGAGCAGTTGCAGAAGCACTGCTCTCTGGTCTTGAATTCATGCCTACAGATGGGTTTGTTCATTAACTGGGAAAAGTCCAAGTTAGTCCCATTCCAAAGGATCCAATTCATAGGAGCAATACTAGATTCAGTGATGTGGAAAGGTTTTCTGCTACCAGAAAGAGTGGAGGCAATCACCTCCTTAGCGAGTCAGTTCCTGTTACACCGGTTCCAGTTGGAGCAAAAAATCTGCCACGTAGTAGGGTTTATAGCATCAACTACAGCAGTGCTACCACTGGCTCAATTATACATGAAACGCTTACAGGGTTCTGCGTATTTACCATCCAACTCTCCCACCCCCCATGGCACAAGTTTTCAGTTTCAAGGGGAGTAGTACAGCAGTTAAGCTGGTGGACCACCCCAGAAAATTTAGCTCAGGGGATATCCTTCAGGGTGCCCCAGCATGATCTGGTACTTACCACTGATGCTTCGCTCCAGGATTGGGGAGCATACAGTGGAGATGCTTCCGTCCAGGGAAGAGAAAATGTATTATATTAATTTTTTGGAACTTAGAGCTGTACTCTAAGCCAGTTTGGTGTAGTGGTTAAGTGTGCGGACTCTAATCTGGGAGAACCAGGTTTGATTCCCCACTCCTCCTGTAACGATTCCTTGTTTCTGTGTGTGTGTCTTTAAAAGTTTGGTTGCATGGCTGTGATAGATAGACTAGAGTGGTTGAGAGAGGCAAGTGTGGTATGATTGGTGGTTAACAGAGAGGGGGAAGGGTTTTGGAAGTGAATCTGGTTGGATGAGTATGTGAGTCAGTCAGTAGTTTCAGTTACAGGTTGACAGTTGATGAAGTTAGTTCTGTGTTGAAGCAGTTAGAAGTGGACAGCTGCGGTTGTTCAGTGAGAAAGAGAAAGAGCTGAAAGCTGAATGTATAGGAAAAAGTAAAGTAAAGTTTAAGTGAAGTAGTTAAAGGAAAGTCTGAATGTCATAACAGACTGGAGTGAAACAGTGAACATATATGGCATTGAGATAAACAAGTGTTACAAAGTTACATGAAAAGATCCCTGAGACGGAAGGAAAAGATTGAGTGTGATACCAAAGCAATTGTACATCATTTACACATTACTAGTTACATTGTATCACCCTCTTATTTAGTATTTATTTCAATAAATCCTCTTTTATTTAAGTTTATACCAGCTCTGAATGAAATACTTCTCAGGACCACATAGTTCCTCGTAAGCCTTGAACTTGGTCTACCAAACTAAAAAGAGCAACAGTAGAAGCATAAAGGTTTGGAAATCCTTAAAAATTCCTGGTGGCAGCAGAATCTACCCAGTTAAACATAATAAAGAGAACTTTTAAAGTGAAAATAGTCCTCCCCAATAAAGAGGACATCACACTTCCACTTGAACCTGCTGATGTGACCTTGGGTCAGTCACAAGCTCTGGCACAGCTGTTCCTGAAAGAACACATCTCCGTACTCCTGAAAGAGCAGTTTGTGTCAGAGTTCTCTCAGCCCCACCCACCTGACAGGGTGTCTGTTGTGGGGAGGGGAAGAGAAAGGAGTTTGTAAGCCGCTCTGAGACTCCAAGTGAAGGGCGGGGTATAAATCCAATCTCTTCTTCTTCTACTAAATGCCCTTATCAGCAGACACCCTACAGAACTGGTCCATCCTGCTGCAAACAGACAACATGGTGACCTGGGGGCCTGGGATCTTTGTCAGGAAACTGCCTTAGTTTGGCAGACCATACTGGGTCTCAGCTTCTTCATCCAGGATACCAATATTTCTGGGAAACTGAACTTCCAGGCTGACCAACTAAGCAGGGGAGGACATCACTCTCACAAATGGTCACTGAACTCCATATATTTCAAACCAGTTTTTGCTCACTGGGGGGTTCCAAGTACAGACAATGCCAAGGTGGAAAAAATTTATTCCCGTGTGGGCAAAGGGTTAGGCTCACAGGGAGATGCCTTTCAAATACCCTGGACAAGGGGAACTCTTCTACACCTACCCTCCAATTTCTTTGTTGGTCAGGGTGTTGATAAAAGCCAGATGGGAGGGCACATATATGATTTTGATTGCCCCATTCTGGCCCCAACAAATTTGGTTTTGAAACTTCATGGAACTCACTTGGGGGTGATACATTCCTCTCCCCAGGCGCAGGGACCTTATCAGGACAGAGCATGTTTTGCACCACAACCTCAACTGCCTCCAACTGCACCTGGAGAGTGGGGCCTGAGAACAAACTTTTCCTCAATGGGTGTTAGAGGTCTGATTAAACTTCCATAATCCCTCAACCAGAAAATCCTATGAGAATAAATGGAAACAGTTTTCCTGTTGGTGCACAAAAAGGGGTTTGTCCCTGTTTCAGGATCCTCTTAATGATGTACTTGACTACATGTTGTACTTGAAAAATGAAGAATTATCATTTTCACCCTTAAAAGTCCATATGACAGCTATATCTTGCTTTCATATAGAAGTAGAGAGAATACCACTTTTTTCACACCCCTTGACAAAAAGATTCTTCAAGGGGATACCAGATCTGTATACCTCAATGGTCACTATCCCTGGTGTTGACTTACTTGACGGGCAAGCCCTTTGAACCTTTAGCGACTTGTTCCTTATCCCAATTCTCCATGAAAGTCTGCTTCCTGGTAGCAATTACTTCTGCTATAAGAGTTAGCAAACTGGTGACCCTTCATATTGAACAACCATTTCTAAAGTTTTTTTTCCTGGGTAAGTTGTGCTCTGCCCCAGTGTCAACTTCCTAACCAAGATAGTTTCTAGATTTTATCTGTCCCAAGACATTATTATGCCAGTGTTCTTCCCCTCACCTACCTCAGAGGGAGACAGGCGTCTGCACTCTTTGGATATGAAAAGGGCGTTATTGTTTTATTTGAAGCATACTGCTGAGTTCCGGAAGGAAGGAGCTCTGTTCATTTGTTTTTCCAGACCAAACAAGGGTAAACGGAAGTTTCCCCATACTTTGTCAAGATGGATTGTCTCCACAGTTAGACACTGTTACCAGTTTGCTGAGATCCAGTACTCCCTTGAAATTCGGGCACATTCTACTAGAGCTCTGGCTGCATCGGCCGCCTTTTGGGATGGAGTACTGCTGGCTAATATATGCTGTGCAGCCACCTGGTCATCAGAGGACATCTTCATTCAGCACTGTGCATTGGACCTGCGGGCCAGGCATGAAGCACAAGTGGGCAAGACAGTCCTTCAATCATTATTTAAATAGGTGAGCACCCCCACCCACCCCCGTACTAAGCTTACTAGAATTTCCATGTGGGACTGCACAGAAGATTGATGATGAAAACTTGGTTGCTCTTACCTGTAACTGTTGTTCATCAAGTATCTTCTGTGTAGGCACATATATCCTCCCTCCTGCTCCACTGCATGCTTATGGCAGTGTAAGAGTAACTGAGGGTATGGGCGCTGCTGCATGGGAGCACATGGCTCCAGGTCAGGGCCAGTTTTCTCTGGTGTACAGTGCCCCCTAGAGGGTCTTATCTATAAAAACCTACCAATAGGAAGGCCTGCACATATGCCGTCCCCATGTGTGCCTGCACAGAAGATACTTGGTGAACAACAGTTATAGGTAAGAGTAACCCTGTTTTCCTACATCCAGCCCACAATCTTCCTCACATAGGCCTTGTATTTTATCCAGAATTCCAGTCCTTGCATCTGTCAGCTTGGCTGATTCTGCATTAGGGTTTTTTTCCCCCCCAGAAGGCTATAGATGTTATGATTGCCTGTAGGAGACCCTTTAGGAGCTGCGGTGGCTCAAGTGGTTAAGACGCTGAACTGTAGGCTGTGGAAGATCAGTAGTTCAGCAGTTCAAGACCCGAGTTGCCGCATGATGGAGTGAGCTCCCGTCTCTAGTTCCAGCTTCTGCCAACCTAGCAGTTCGAAAGCAAGAAATTACAAGTAGATAAATAGGGACCACTTCGGTGGGAAGGTAACAGCGTTCCGTGCGCCTTGGTGTTTAGTCATGCCGGCCACATGACCACGGAAACGTCTTTGGACAGCGCTGGCTCTTCGGCTTTGAAACGGAGATGAGCACCGCAACCCTAGAGTCGGACTCGACTGGCTTTCGAGCAAGGGAACCTTTACCTTTACTAGGAGACCCTTTACACATATCCTATGCTACTAAGTTGAGAAAATTCTCAGAATGACCAATACAGGAAGGGCTTCACCCCATTAATAATGCATTGCCAAAAATGTTTGATTACTTATTACTGTTAAAGGACAGAGGTCTAGCTGCAATTTTGGCTTTTCATAATGCTACTGGTACATCTTAGGTTTTTTCTGCTCTGGAATCCTGGAAGTTCTTTAAGGGCTTATATAATGTGTACCCTCCCTCTGTCCGCCCTCTCCCATCATTGAGTTTATCTCTTGTCTTATCCAAATTAATGCATAAACCTTTTGAGCTCATGGCCATGTCTGAATTGTAATTTCTTTCATTTAAGACTGCCTTCCTAGTGGCAATCACCTCTGCACGTAGGGTGGGAGGGTTTTTTTTTTTTAGTTTTTATTAATTTTCCACACTTTACCAGAACACACTCCCACATAAACAACATCTAAACAACAACATCAAATAACAAACATATACACAAGTATACCACCACCACCGCCTACACCATATCTTACTATCTTCTTCCGCTATCACATTGATCACCCATTTTGGTTTAACATTCTCATTATTTCCTTTAAATACCTAATAACCTTTATTTAATCATTAACTCAAACTCATAATTACTTTTCATCCAGCCCTTAAAGTCTAACTCACTTAATCCATTCAATCTGGATTCAAGTACAATGCATACTGGAAAATACTAGTCAATTGAAACATTCCTCTCATCATCCTTTAGCTCTTTCATTTAGCTTACATCACGGTCCCTCACCTAGAGACATACCTCAAATCATTTCCTAACTGTTCTAAACATTCTAGTCTAATTACATCTATATTCTAGCCAATCAGAAGCAATTTACACATTTACTATCTCCTTGCCCCAATTATAATTCATTCAGACTATACACAACTAAATCCATTATTTTCCATTCAATCTGAGTCTGGGGGACCTCTATATTGCTTGCACCTTAAAAAGAATTCCCCATCAATTGACATTATTACCACTCAATCATCTACAAATTTCATCCTGTCACTTCTTAGCATTCCTTTTCATGCTCCTAGTTTTCATAACCCCTTCTACTTATTTAACAGCCTGCTGCAACCATTTTCTAATTCCAGAGAATGCTACCAACTATCACGTTATCATCTGCATTGTCTACACCTAGCCTATGTTCCATCTCTTTTTGGATTTGATTTTCCTCATTTTCTTGGAAATGTCTTAAGTTTTTGTACTCCTTTCGTGTAATGTCCAAAAGGAATTCCCCATATTGGATAAGTCCCTCATTCAGTTGTTTAGGTCTTCCCGCTTTTTAAAAGTCTTCGTTTGCTTTTCTGCTCTTTGCTAAATTCTTTTTCCTGCAAGGCGATTTAAACCACCGTTTTTTTGTACCTCCTTTTTTTTTCTTTTTCATTGTTCCCAAAGTACTTTTAGGCAAAACCGCTTCTTTTATTTTTCCTTCTATATTTTGGTCTTGCGCGTCGCTCTGTGCTTCTTGTTTACAATCCTGCCAGTCATTAGGGATTTGTGTCCTTTGTACTTGTTGTTCATTCTCCTTGTCTTCTATACTTAAACTCTGGGTATTTCCCAAAAGCTTGACCCACGCCAGTTGAAGAGCTTTGTCTAATTCTTCTCTTAATCTCTCCTGAAACAGTTCTGATTTGAGCTCCACTATTACCCTCTCGCAAACAGATGCCGCCGCCATTTTGTCCTTAGGTTTCTTTGCACAGCTAATGCCGTTTCTTCTTGTATCTTAATCGTTATTGACAGACCGATAAAATAGTATTTCCAGCAAATAAATGTCTCTTACCCTCCTTCAACTCTTCCTCACTCGATTCCCATAGACGCTTTCCGGCCGGTTTTGTTACACAGATAGGGGTAGCCACAAAACAACGGGAGAGTAGAGATCCGTTAAATAGGAGTATTCACCAAACAAAATCCTCAATGTGTTGCGAAGAAACAATCCTTAATACAAAAAACAAAAGTCCACCACGTTTAAAAATCGGATGGTCGTCACTTGTGGAGGCATGAACCATGCCTCCTCCGCTCCAGAGTCCTGCTTCAGGGCAATGGCGGACACCCCCCCGAGTGCCGAATTCGGGGTGGGCCACAAGCCCTAAGCTGCCAACCCTCCCTCCAAGAGGGTTAGGAGAAGCCCACCCGGTAAGCCGGGGGGCTCCTAGAACACGCGAAGGGTCTCGGCGAGGCGCTGAACGCGCCCGCCCGGCGTGACGCCGTACCGGAACGTAGGGTGGGAGGGTTGAGCACTTTAAGATGTGACCCACCCTTTACCAAATTTCATGTGGACAAGGTGGTCCTGAGGCCTAGCCTGGACTTCTTGCCCAAAGTGGTTTCTAGATTTCCTATCAACCAAGATATAGTTCTGCCAATTTTCTTTACTTCTCCTACATCCACTGGTGAACAAACTCTGTACACACTAAAGTCAGACGAGCACTCCTCTTTTATTTAAAACATACAGTTTAGAAAGAACAAACACCTTTTTATTTGCTTCAGAGGGGTTAATAAGGGGAAGGCAACATTATCAGTCAGTTTCTAGGTGGTTGGTGAACACTATCAATACAGCATGTAGTGCAGCTGGGTTGCCGTGTTCCATTGATATCAGAATGCACTCCACCAGAGCACAAGCTTCGTCAGCAGCTACCTGGTCTATGCCGTCCATCTATCTTCATCACTACTCCATGGATGTGGACACTTGAAAGAAGGCATCTGTTGGGAAAGTGGTTCTTCAGTCTGTTTTTTGCTAATCAGCCCACACCCACCTCATTGGTGGGTGAGTTTGTTAGTCTCCTATATGGGACTGCACAGAAGCCACAATGATGAAAACAGGGTTGCACTTACCTTTAACTGTTGTTCATCGAGTGGTCTTCTTTGCAGGCACACATCCCTCCCTCCATTCCCCACTGTGGGCTACTTATCATTTCATGTCGATTTTAGTCCTCATGGCAGCGAAGGGAGTACTGAGGGAAGAGTGCTCGCCCCATCATGTGACCCTTTGGGCAGGAAAAGGGATACAGTGAAGATGGGGCAAAAGTCATTTCTAGCTCTAGAAATGATTTTTGCAAAGCTTGTTAGTTCTTCTGTGGCAGGCCTGCAACTGTACAGTCCCATGTGTGCCTGCACAGAAGACCACTCAATGAACAATGGGTACAGGTAAGTACAACTCCATTTTCCTAATCCTCTTGCCTGAGCTATTCTTACAAAAGGCTCTCCTATAGGCCACACACATTACTGTCTTGTCTATACATCCTGAGTTAAAGAGGTAAGAGCGCAACTCAAATAATCTGTTTATAGAGAAAAACATTTTGATCTTCGTGGTCTCTGTGCATCACACCCTTGGGACTCTAGGCACCTTCACCGACCCCGAGCGGTGACTTCTAAGCTCCGGAAGGGATTTTCGCACCCTCTCCCCTGCACATGCCTAGGAACTTCACTGCACATGCTCAGGGTAGGGTGCAGAGATCCCGCCAGTTCTCTTCTTACCGCCGTGCGAATAGGACATGTTTCTCCTTGCTCCAGTCAGTGAACTTCTCCTATCTAGCTCAATTTTCTCTCTCTACAACACCCCCCCTTTATTCCATCTCTCCTATTCTATACCCCATTCAGTCTATGTGGGGGTTCTTCAAATGTTCCTGCTGTGGGAGCAAACTAGCTCCAACCGACGGTCACTCCCTGTGCTGACAGACAACTATCATCTCTCAGGGGTACGCAATAGAGTTCATTCATCTCCCCCCATGGGGGTTGTCACCACTCCTCCATCGACAATTCTACTCGATGAAGTACAATCCCTCCTTCTCAAGAGAGCCATAGAACCAGTACCCCCAAACTCACAGGGATGTGGCTTCTACTCCCAGTACTTTACAGTACCCAAGAAAGATGGTGGACTCTGGCCAATTATGGACCTGTGCACCCTCAACCGGTTCATCATCTACCGCAAGTTTCGAATGACAACTCTCTCCTAGATACTTCCACTCCTGCAGAAGGGGGTTTGGATGGCCACAATCGATCTCCAAGATGCATACTTTCACATCAACATCAGGGCAGAGCACAGACAATACCTACGCTTCACAATAGGACAAGACCACTACCAGTATACCGCCCTCCCCTTCAGAATCTCCACGGCCCCTAGGGTATTCACAAAAATGATGGTAGTAGTCATGGCTTACCTTCGACTTCACAGAATTGTGGTGTTTCCCTACATAGACAACTAGCTCTTGGTAGCCAACTCAGAAAGCCAGCTCCTGCAGAACATAGACACCACACTCTCTTTACTTCAGGAACTGGGCCTGAAAGTGAACCTCAAAAAGTCCAATCGGTCCCTGTCCAGACGGGTACAGTTCATAGGAGCTGTCATAGACTCTACATTATGCATGGCCTTTCTCCCCCTTCAGAGAGCAATGGCCATAACATTCCTGATCAGCCAAATCAAGTCGAAGGGCATCACAACTACTCTTTCCATTCAACACTTACTGGGCCTCATGGCAGCCACAACCATGGTCCTACCATTTGCAAGACTCAGAATGAGACCTCTACAACTCTGGTTCCTCAAGTGATTCAAACCAGGCATACAACCCCAATCTATGAGCTTTCTGTCCCTCTCTTGGTGGGAACACGAACCCAATCGGATGGAAGGAGCCTCGTTTCAATGCCCTGCCCCCTTGGAAACTTTTGCCACGGATGCCTCCCCGTGGGGATGGGGAGCCCACCTCAGAGGCATGTCGGTGGAATCGATCTGGGAAGTGGGAAGTGAACTGGACTCACCTATGCCCAGTATTTGACAGGTGGGAATACCTGACCACAAATGTCTTTCCAACAAGGTTCAACAGGAAATGCCCACAATTCTGTTGCAGAGGGGGCATCGACCCACTGTCTCTGGGGGACGGCCTACTCATCCCTTGGTCCGACAGTTTTCTGTTCATGTTTTCCGCAATTCCGTTCATCACCAAGGTCACCAACAAGATCCTGAGAGAGAGACCAGAGTGCATCCTTATCACTCCATGGTGGCCATGTCAACCCTGGTTCCTGGTTCTCCTCCATCTATCCCAGGGGGAGATTCACCACTTTTCCCCTGCCCCGACCTCCTTCTCTCTCATGGGGGGAAAGTCATCCATCACGATGTTCCCCATTTAAAGTTGACAGCATGGAGGATCACCTGGCTCCTTTCTCCCAACGGGTGAGGGACACATCATGTTAAATAGTAGGAAACAGTCCTCGAGGAGGTCCTACACCCTCAAGTGGGCCAAATTTGAGTCCTTTGCCCAGGACCATGGGGTCAATCCACCTTACCTCTGCTTCCACGGGGAAGGAGTGTCCTTACTCCCTAACATCAAATTTCTTCCAAAAATCATCTCAGATTTTCATCTCCAGGCAGAAGTCTCCTTACCTACCTAACCCGAAGTCCGATTCAGAGAGGCGACTCCATTTACTAGATGTCCAGAAAGCCCTCCTGTTTTACTTGGACAGAATGAAAGCCCTTCATAGGGATACCCGTCTTTTTGTTTCCTACGTGGAACATCAAAAAAGACTCAGAATTTCAGCCCAACGACTGTTGAAATGGATAGTGGAGACAATTAAGCTGTGTTACCTCCTGGCTAAACATCTGCTTCCTAGCCTGGTCAGGGCACATTCCACGAGGGTGCTGGCCACATCCACGGCCTTCCTCAGAGGGACCCCCTTGCAGGAAATATGCAGAGCTGCAACATGGGCGACTCCTACCATGTTTGTCAAGCACTATGCCTTAGATGTTCGAGCCAGGGGACATGCTGCAGTAGGATGAACTGTTCTCCAATTGATATGTGACTGAGTAGCCGCCATCACCCACCACCATGTAGGTCAGAGCTTTCTACTCTCCCAAGGGTGTGATGCACAGAGACCACAAAGAAGATAAACCAGGTTTCTTACCTGTAACTGATGATCTTTGAGTGGTCATTTGTTTATTCACACCACCCGCCTGACCTTCCCGTCTGCTGGCAGCATGCAGTCTTCAGTTTGGTTGGACAGCAGTCAGGTGGAACTGGCAGGATCTCTGCACCCTGCCCTGAGCATGCGCAGTGGAGTTTCTGGGCATGCACAGGGGAAAGAATGCGAAAATCCCTTCTGGAGCTTAGAAGTTACTGCTCAGGGTTGGCACAGGTGTCTAGAGTTCCAAGGATGTGAATGCATAGATGACCACTCAAAGATCATCAGTTAAAGGTAAGCAACCTGTTTTTCTTTAAATCCCTTTTTAAAAAAAGACTTCTAAGAGGGGTGAAGGCTGCTGTTAAGCTATAGTATGCAGTCAGTTTTTTATGTTTAACCTTCCATCACTACCTGTCTCCACTGTTCTATCTGAAGCTCTGAAAGAATAAAGGGAGTCAATGTTATTGTGGAAAATTAGTGTTCACATGATAGCCCTTCTTATTTGAGTTGTCTTCTCTGATTAGAGAGACCCCAAATTCAATAAAGTTTCACAGGCTTCCAGAAGCAGGAACCAACATTCATAGCTTAAGTCCAGAGTACATGATATTGCTGAATTAATGCTATGTAATTCCTTTTCTTTTTTAAGTAAACCCCCTGAAAATATCATTATTGAACTATGGACATATTGGGTGAAAACATCATAGAAACTGGTGTAATTGAACATGAAGTCTTGGTACCGAGGTTGTAGAAAGAAGAGACTTCGTCTATTTCCTGAAATTTGAGGGTATCCGAATGTGGGATGGTTATCTGCTACGACCATTGATCACAGCAGTAAAACAGCTAGTAGCAACTAGATCTGTCTGTATTAAAATATAGTAATACTTTATGCATTGACCCCTGATGAGGAAAGGGAAGATGATCTGAAGAATATTGTTCTGTATTTTTTTAAAGCTTCTCTTGCCTGAGTTTTCTATATTACTGTTAACTGTGTTGTTCTAATCAGGGAAATAGCTGAATGGTTGTAGGGACTGTATCACTGCTGTCTTGTTCCAGCTACACTGGCTTCCAGTTTGCTTCTAGGCTCAATTGAACGTAGGGTTTCCAGACCCCTAGGTGGAGGTGGGGGTCCCCCACTGCCAGGCCCCACCACCCTGCCACCTATCAGTTGGGGGGAACTTACCCCCCCCAAAAAAAGAGGGAGATCCATGGAACGTGTGCACGTCACTGCCATGTGACCTGGAAGTGGCATCATCACATCAAGGTCATCGGGGCAACACTCTGGCATTTGTGCAAAAACTCTATAGTAGAAGCCATAGAAGCCAAATTTTCTATGGAGTTTTAGCCCAAATACCAGAGTGTTACCCCAACATCTCAGAAGTGATGATACTACTTCTGGGTCATATGGTCAGTGACATAGACACGTCACTGCTTGTCAGATGAGCCTCTCTGCTGCTCCCATTAAGTCCCCTCATCCCCCACTAGTTGCCAGGAGGGACTCGACAACCCTAATTGAACGTGTTGATGTTGACCTTTAAAGCCCTGTAAGGCCTGGGACCAGCATACCTTAAGGACTGCCTTCTTCCATATGAACCTATCTGTTCACTCCAGTCATCCTCAGAGGCCCTGCTTTGGTTGCCCCTACCATCTGAGGGCTCTTCCAGTCATGGTACCAAAACTTTGGAACTCCTTCCTTCCCCAGGGAGATTTGTCTTTCTTCCTCTATCTGTGTCTTCCAGCAGTGGATGAAGACCTTTTTGGTTTCATTTGTAATATCCTCAATAATTGTTATTAGCCCTCCTCCCTGGTTCTGGTGTTGTTAGTGTTTTTATTCAATTATTTTATAATTTTAAACATTTCTAATTGTTCAAATGTTCTTATGTGTGCTGCCTTGAGGACCCTGATCAGGTGGAAAGGCAGCATAAAAATGTTTTAAATAAAGCATCTCCCCTTTATCGACTTTTATTTATTTTATTTAAACCCCATCTTTCTCCCCAATGGGACCCCAAAGTAGCTTACAGCATTCTCCTGTTTTCCACTTTACCCTGACAGTAGATTTAATGATGACTAGGCCAGGGTCATCTGGCAAGCTTCCATGGCAGAGTTGGAGATTCAAATCTGGGTCTCCCAGATCCTAGTGTGACACTCTAACCACTACACCACACTGGCTATCTCAAGGAAGTCGTAAAGGACTTCACTATTGCTTTCTTTAATGTGTGTTGCATCAGGCTGTTATTTAAAGCATGGGAGATGCATAGTTACTGTAGTGATGGGACAACGTATTGTACAGAAGATGTATTTGTAGGTTATATTAGTTGGTTGTTGGTCTGTTCTTCTGCAGATGATGGAAGAATTTATATATAAGCAACAGTACCATACTCAGAAGCATATGGAAGTCTGTGGTACTTCAAAACTCCCATTGAATCCAATAATAGATAATTTACAAGTGGAGACCCGCAAGAAACTTGCGGGATGGTTATCCTATTCCTCACGCCTTTGCTTCCTCCTGTCTCCCCCTACCTCTCTCACACTCTTT
>NW_015176495.1:223391-227703 GCF_001447785.1 Gekko japonicus | reverse complement strand
AAGAGGCCAGCAAAGGCCCCTTCCCCCGCCCTTTGACTCACAGAGCCAGTTAGAAGCCCCCTCCCCCCGCCCTGAACGTTCCAATCTCTCTCTCACCGTTGATGCCTGGAGTTAGATTCCTGCAGAAGCCATTTCAAAAGGTATTGGGGGGTCCCTGAAGGGATTCTTTTACTTCTTGGATTTTTCTGCAGACACAGGAAGTATACTGACTATGTAGGAAAAGCTGTTGGGGCAGAGTGAGCTTCCTGTTAGTGGAAATAAGTATCCGCACGCGACGCCCTCTGTTGGAAATTAGATATATAGATTGAAAAATTGGGATAAGAAAATAAAATTCAAAGTGGGAAAATAAGAAGAAGAACAAGTATTGATCCATGGTATGGTCAATGAAACAAAAAGAAAACAGTTATATCTTCTAAGATCCCTTTGTGTTCGTGATTCAGGTCTACAAAAGTTAAATGGATGTAAGCTGTCCACTAATAAATAAGAGTTGCCAGCTCCAGATTGGAAAATACTTGGAGATTTTAGAGGTGGTGCCTGGGGAGGGCAGGGTTTGGAGAGGGATGGGACCTCATTGGTATATTATGCCAGAGAGTCCACCCTCCAAAGTAGCCATTTTTTTCCAGGGGGCTGGTTTCTGTCATCTGGAGATCAGTTGTAATTCCTGGAGATATCCAGGCCCTACCTGGAGGCTGGCAATCCTACTAATAAGGCTAGATTACATATTACTGAGAAAATACTATGCATTCACCTTATTTTAAAGCATTCACAGAAACAACCACCCAACAATTTTAAACAAATGGGAAATACATGCAAGGTATTGTATAGTTTTAAGTTGATACTTCAGTAGTCAAGTTTGGGGGAATTCTTCTGAAACATCAGAGGTAATCACAGTTAAAGCTAATGGATGAGTTAGCTTCCAGTACTTCCGGGTAATCTTGGTGGGCTGATTGCTTTCATGACTGGGTTCAATAGTGCCACATTCAGGGCTGGCCCCAGCTTATTTTGCACCCTAGGCGAGGATCCCTTCTGGCGCCCCCCCCCCATGTGCCCACTATGGCTCGGACCCGTTAATTGGATCTGTACCCCAGACCTCCCGTTCCCCTGGCACCCATGCGCTTAACACTCACTTTTGCTTTTGTAACTTTGCCTGCTTTGCACATCTGGCTTCCACCAAGGAAGACTCTGCAAAGAAAGGCACTCGCCGTCGCAAAAAATCTCTGCTTCTCACTTGCCTTGACAGTTCCTTGCTGGGGTTGCCATAAGTCAGTTGCAACTTGAGTGTCCTTATGTAATAGCCCCCCTCCTTGGATTCTTCTTTGACTCAGCTGAGTGACCCTTCTGTGCCCAGAGGGCTAAGTTCTTTGGTGGAATTGGTGTTTGTATCATCAGAAAGATCATAACATGTTTAAAACTCAGTAGTGTTTGCAGCTGAACCAGGACAGTGGGGGGGGGGGTGCCAGTTTGGTGCCCCTAAGGGCCGGTGCACTCTAGGCGAGTGCCTAGTTCACCTAGTGAGTGAGCCGGCCCTGGCCACATTTTGGACCAAGTGAGAAACATTCTTTTTTTTTTTTAAATATAGTTTATTTATTTTATCATATAACAAATATAATGTAAATCCAATATGTTAAAAAAAAATAACTGATCCTTTACACATTGAAGTATCGAGAGTCCGAACAGTTCATACCAACTTTTGAAACAGATTAACGGAGTCAAATTAACATGAAACTTTTCGAGGTATCAGAAAGTCCACTAATTACAGAGATTTATGAACCTAAGTATAAATACTAACCATGCATGAAAGAAGCATAAACGAGGAAACAGTTAATAAAGCAATCCAATATTGTTTATCATATCGCAAGAACAATTACACCCATCTCTGCATTTGTTGCCAGGAAGGAGGCAGAATATCTTCTGATGCTAGGAATTCTAAAATGGGGTTCCATTTTTCCATTATGGGTTTAACCACAGGTTTCAAGGCCGATCTATTTACTTTTCTGGTGACAGAATCCATGAGGAATTGATCCCATAGTTTTTGGTACCACAATGTCAGAGTTGGAGGTTTCGGGTCTTTCCAACATGTAGCAATCGCTGTACGGGCTGCATAAATCATAACATCCAAGGTTTGTTTGTAATGATGTGTTTCAATGTGAAGCGGCCAGTGTTTTAGGAAAAGACTTTCAGGTTTTATTGAGATTACTAACCCTGTAACTTTGTGAACCATTAGTTTTATTTCCTCCCAAAATTTCGCTATCTTCTCACATTCCCACCAGGAGTGGGCAAATGTGCCTAATCCATCACACTGTTTCCAGCATTTTGGAGAAATTGTTGGGTGAATGTGGGATAAACGTTGGGGGGTCAAGTACCACCTCGTTAAGATCTTAAAGTCTTGCAACTCTAAGGGTATAGAGTTTGGATAAGAATTTTTGGTCTCCCATACTTTCTTCCAAGGTTTGTAAGTATTTGGTGAGAAACATTCTAACCTTTCTGCAAACCAACAGTAATCTTTCCTGTAGTGTGTATCATTGCTTTATTTGCATGAATAATCCACATTTATTTAAAAATAACTATTATCTTTTTCTTCTTGTTTTTCCAACAAGATATTCTTCACTTGTGGCCATCTATTTGGGTATGTGTTAGAAGCAGTGTTCCCTCTAAGCTGAGCTAGTGTGAGCTAGCTCACAGTTTTTTAGCCTCTGGCTTACACATTTTTGTTTTAGCTCAAGAAAGATTGCTCCAGAGCAAACTAATTTATGCAGTAGCCAAATTGCTCGCTCACATTTTAATGCCAGCAGCTCACAAAGTAGAATTTTTGCTCACAAGACTCCACAGTTTAGAGGGAGCATTGGTTAAAAGCTTTTATTGATGGTGGGGGAATCTCTTAATCCAAAGAGTTAAATGAGATTACATTCAGCCATATTGCATCCCTACAATTGCTTAACTGTGTGTTGACAACAACATATAAAGTTACACAGAGTTCTAGACTAAAGACCTTATATAAAGTCTTCCGGTCTTACAGACCTCTAAAATCGAATACATTTATCCCGGAATAAGCGTTTGTGTTTATGACTGGAGCTCATTTCATAATACACATTTAGATGTTAATTCAGTTGGCATGTGTGCTTATTCAGAGAGAGAGAAAGAAATGTAAAGAGGCCAAAAGGTCATGAAATGCAAGTGTTCCAGATGTCTTTTGGCTCCACGATTTACTTTTTTCTTCTACTTTTATGTGTGCGTGTGCAAATGTATAAGTAAATTTTAGCTGCCAACTGCAAACACTGCATTTGATGAAAAGGACTTTGGTACAAAAGTGTATAAATCTGTTAGCCCTTAGATGCCATAAAATGTTCTTTGTTAATTTTGTTGCAACATACTTATATGGCTACCTTTCCAAGACTGTGATAGCTATTAGAAGGTACTTTTGTGGGTAGACAGAGCAGGTTGTATCAAAATATATAGCATAATTACATAGTAGGGAAATTAAGACGTTGTAATATTTATATTGTTTATATTTATATTGCACAATATTGGTTTTTGTTTCAGTTTACCTTCCTGCAAAGTTGTCTACTTCCATTGATCTGTATTGTTGCATAGCAAGTTCTGAAGTTCTTCAGCAGAGATTGCATTAAAACTTCTATATAGTAGATTATGTGACTAATAAGGTTAAACTCATTTTGGACAGAAATAAAGTTTGATTTTTTAAATTATCATTTTTATCCATAGGGTTGGTTGATATGTGAAGAGCAGACATGCCAAAATCGTATGCGTCGACTTCCACATCGCTTTTCCCGAAATGGTCCTCTCTGTCCTGCCTGTAGGAAGGCTGTTCTTAGACAAGAGGTAGGATTGAAAGCCAACAGGATAAATGTCCCATTCTAAGATCAATAAGTATAGTACCTTTACTGAATCATTCTGACCTAAGAGTATTTCCTAGAAAAAGTGTGCTGTTTCCTTAATTCAGTGAAACCCTTGGAGCTGGAAGAGGACAGTACAACTGTGTCAGGTTACAAGAGAAGAAATAAGCAGCGGGCTGACACATTTTTATGGTTAATAATCTAGCTATTTTGTGCCTCTTGGGAGCTGACACAACTTGTGATGTGCATGCTAGCCTTTCCTACAAGTCTACCTTAGCACTCTATCCAAACCAAGGTTTGTAAGTATTTGTCCATGCTAACCGTACAGTTTGAACAAATCATATTTTCCTGTCCCTTTTCTTCCAGCAAACACTATTTATCAAAATTGTGATACTAACATCACTCTTTTTTACATATTTTGTAAAGCTTTTGAACTGGAAGTTCAGGATTGTGCTGATGTA
>NW_015176495.1:213391-218391 GCF_001447785.1 Gekko japonicus | reverse complement strand
CATTTCTATTAAATCCTTTTTCTTTTGCTTTATTAGGGCCTGCATCCTATGTTTTGGCACATATCTCCCTTCCCAGCCAACAGACTAAGAATTTTCTCTCCACATACTGGGTCTATTAACTGTCGTTCTAACTCCATTTTTCCCCTTTAATTTATTTCATATATTTATATGTGAGTGAACTCTGAAGGCGTTTAAAGGATTCACCGTTCCTTTAAATGCCTTCCAGGGGAACTCACCACTTTGAAGTGTTTTAAGGGACTGTGAGCCCTTTAGACGCCTTCAGAGTTCACTTGCAGCAAAGTCACGCTGCTTGGAGAAGGCATGTAAAGGGACCATAATCCCTTTAAATGGAGGATGGGGCACCTTCTTTGGGGGCCCACAAAATTGGACCTCCTAGTTCAATCTTTTTGAGACTTTGGGGGTTTTTTTGAGGTGAGGCACCAGCAGCTATGCTGCAAATTTGGTACCTCTACCTCAAAAAACAGCCTGCCCCCCCCCCCAGCCCCAGATACCCTCAGATCGATTCTCCATTATATCCTATGGGGACCATTGTTTACAATGGTTCCTGTAGGGTACATTGGAGCCAAAAATATTTCGAGTTTCCCGAATATTTACTGAATCTGAATACCATACTGGTATTGGGATTCAAGAATATCAGGAAATACTTATATTTTTCGGATTCAATATACCGAAACCCAAAAAATACCATTCATTGGGGGTTTTCTGCACACCCCTAGTTAGGAGATGACAGCTAGAAAATGGCAATTAGACTGGGAGAAGAGAGATGGTGAGTAACTGGCTGAGGCATTAGGAGTGACAGGGAACTGGTTAAGATACAGGGGAAACTGTTACTGTATGTTCAGCTGGGGTAGATGCCAGAAATTTGATTCTTTTTAACGTAAGCAATTTATCTTCAACGTGGTCTCTGTGCTTCACACCCATGGGTTTAATGCGCACACGCTGAATCGATCGGTGCTGTAGCAAGCTCTATTTCAATGGATTTTCGCGTCCAGTCCCACTGGGCATGCACAGGAACCCCACCGCGCATGCCCAGAGGGTTGGGCGCGGACATCCCGCCAGTTCCTTTCTTACCGCCGCATTGGAAAGACCTATATTTCCTTCGTCTGATCGGAATCGCTGTTAGCAGTTTACTTCAAAACTTTTAGCTCTAAAATTATCTCATCGTTTGTTCTTTTATTTCTGTTCTTTATTTTTTTAAAAAAAGGAGAGAGTGTAGGACAACTTACTTTCTGAGGTAAATTTACCTCAGGCCTTCGGGCTCTCCCCCTCCCCTCTTCAACCGTCGCTTCCACTTCTTATGGAGAAAAAGAAGTGGGGATTTTTTAACCGCTGTCGTCGTTGTGGAAGCAAGCTTGCTCCTCCAGACGGCCACAAACTTTGTATCTTTTGTCTGGGCGAGTCGCATAAACCAGAGTCATGCCGGCATTGTGCCAAATTCTCGAATCAAACGAGGAAAAACCGAGCCGCGCGACTGAAAGTAGCTCTGCTTGAGTCTGCCCTCGCTCCGGCTTCAACTGTGGATGAAGGGCCATCCACATCCACAGCTCCGGCACTGAGACCTGTGTCCGATATCGACCGTCCGACTCCGAAACACTCGACATCGAAAATACGATCATCTGCCTCTACGCCGGTCAAAAAGAAGGCTAAGGCAAGTATGGAACAGAAGTCCGTGAAGAAGGGCTCCTCCAAAGTCCTTAAGACGGCGAAGAAGGGGAAGGAGTCGGCGCTGGTACTGGGTGATGCCTCAATAGTACCTCCCGCTCCAACGGTAGTATCGATACCGGTGGCTGAGGCGCCCCATCTATACAGACGATCCATGTGTTGTACTCCCCTGTACGTCACACGGATCACCCTTACTCTGATGTCGACACGGTGGAACTCGTTAGTCACCAAATGGGTGCAGAGCATTCCCCGTCACCTTCACAGTCGTCGACATCGACGGTGTCTGAAGCTCCTGATGTCAAACTTCCTCGACACCGATACGCTGCTTCTTTTAAGCATAGCCACCCCCCATGTCTCCGTACTGGAACCGTCGATATCGATGCTCGTGGCCATGCAGACCGTTCTACTGGACGAGCTGCTGTTTATTCTCCCAGACATCCACGGTCCAGAAGTCGATCCCCAAGAGTCTTCTTACCCCCACCACCACCCATGTCGTGGGATGAGCATCAGATGCGATACCTCTGTGGGGCATACCCACCATCTCTGCCTTGGCTAACGCAGGCTGAGTACTCAGATTGGGACCGCTACTCCGTCTGGTCCATTCATCGGTCGAGATCACCGCATAGGGCTAAACCGTCTGCTTCTATGTCTTGTCCACCTACTGTCGATCCACCCCACCAGTCGTTGGAGCAAAACCGTCCGCTCAACCTTCCTGTCGCCCCAGCCCTTCTACCTCCCGTCGTCCAACCTAAACAGGACACACCTGAGCAACAAGACTCGTTGGAAGATGTCAAAGCCAATTCTGATACTGATGCTTCAGAGGTTCACACATCTCCCGATCATGAGTCCCCAACACAAAATGTCACTGAGGATATACCTATCTCACCCTCAGATAATCTGACGTCTTACACAGACCTCGTGAAGAGAATGGCCCACTCTCTGGGGCTCTCGATGGTCCAGCAACAACATCACACCTCAGACACTGTGTATGACATTGTCCAACTTGATGTCTCCTCTACACTGGCACTACCGATGTCTTCTGTTCTGCTCCAAGCAGCTAAGTCACCATGGTCAGAACCTTCTTCTGCACCAGTTTCTACAAAAAAGCTGGACCATATGTATAGAGTTCAGGATAAGGACGCTGAATTCCTTTTCTCCCATCCTCAACCGAATTCTATGGTCGTTACGTCATCCTCCAAGTCTAAAAGGTCGCATTCCGCCCCTTCAGATAAGGAAGGAAAGAATTTGGATGCCTTTGGCAGAAGAGTTTATTCCACAGGAGCTTTGGCAGTTAAAGCTTCCAACTACCTACCTTGTATGAGTCGTTACCAATATACCCTGTGGGAGCATTTCTCAAATCTACTTATTCACCTGCCAGATGACAAACTACGAGAGGCCTGGATCATACAGGCGGAGGGCATGGTCTTGTCAAAACAGCAACTCAATACCACCAAGCACCTCCTTGAAGCGTCTTCAAGGCAAATGTCCTCTGCAATAGCTCTAAGAAGACACTCTTGGCTCAGAGGCACTAACCTGCCAGTAGATACTAGGGCCTACGTTGAGGACCTACCTTTTGATGGGCAAGGGTTGTTTCATACTACAACAGATTCCGCTCTGCAAGAGCTCGACAAAAGCATTAAAGCATCCAGAGCCTTAGGGGTCTCATCCTCAGGGAGACAACCATATCGGAGAGCAGGGGGAAAACCCCTCCAACCTGCTTCCAGGATAAAAGCCATATCTGCAAGCAGCAGATCACTGGTCATATGCCTTCCATGGAAGAACCAACAACAAACCCAAAAGAACCATTGCAGAAGTAATCCCAGTAGAACCACAAGCCAATGTTTCAAGACAAACAGAACCAAAATCAAACCAGAGAATCTCTGCAGTGGAAACTCCAGCGGGGTCACTTTTGCAAGCCCAACAGAACCTACTGCAATGTGCAGAGACCCAGCAGAACCCAGGGCCTGGTGGCAGTGCAGGCTCAACAGAAGTAATGTCAAACCAGAGAATCAATGCAGTGGAAACTCAAGGGAGGGGTACTTTCATTGTGCAGAAGCCCAGAAGAACCCAGTGCCATTGTGACAATGCAGGCTCAACAGGACTAATATGAATCCAGAGAATCACAGATAACAGAACAAATCCGGGGGGAGGGTGTTGGCAAGCTGAACAGAACAAAAATGGCAAAATACAGATGCCAAGTGTGGCAGTGCAAGCTCAACAGGACTAATGTCAGACCAGAGAATCACAGCAGAACAAATCCAAGCAAAGCAACTCCTGCAAGGAAAAAACCCTTGAAACTAATATACTTGAAACTGACCGAAGCAGCCTAGCAAATCCATAGAAACTCCCAGGAAACACAGAAACAAAGGAAAAATAGGGCAGGGGGAGAAGAAAAAACAGTCCCAGGAGCCTGCAAATGCTGGCTTCCAATCTGTTCAATTAATCCTGAATATTTCCAGAATTTTTCAAGACCATATTTTCCGTATCTAATAAAATTCCTGAATACATTTGTGGTGTTGAATATATTCGGAAAATACTAATACGGTATTTTTCAGGTATATTTTTGACTCAATTTTACTCAGAATTGCTTTCCTATCCAATCATGCTAAAAATTCCAGGCCATGGGATCCACCTAAAGCACATGACATTGGAATAATGAGACAGGGCAAGGGAGAAGCAAAGTTATAGCTTTTCTGTGTTTTTTTGAGAACAGGACTTTGGGCAGCTGAGCAAGAGATCTTTGGAGAAGAAATAAAAATCAAACACCGGTGAGTATTGTATAATGAGGAAAAAGCCAAGAGCCACTGAAGAATTCTCTCCATCACTGCATGACCTTGCCTGACTATCCAGCTCTCTCACCCTGTATGGATAGAGATGTAGGAGGCATGTTGCTTTTGTTGTCTTTAAAAAACAACTGTCTAGGGCGGCGATTCTCAACCTGTGGGTCGCGACCCCTTTGGGGGTCGAATGACCTTTCACAGGGGTCGCCTAAGACCATCGGAAAACACAAATTTTCGATGGTCTTATGATAGCAACGAAAATAATTTTATGGTTTGGGGTCACCACAACATGAGGAACTGTATTAAAGGGAACTGTATTAGGAAGGTTGAGAACCACTGGTCTAGGGGATTATGACACAGTAAGTTCTGTAGTCCACCTGAGGGTCCCAACCAGGGGTCATTTCCTGCAGGAGCGCACAGGAGCAGAGCTCCGGCAGTAAAGAGCCCAGGGGGCAGCAGCCCTCAGTCAGAGCAAGAAGCAGCCAGGTAAGTTGCAGAGCCTCTCCCCCCCCCCCCCCCCCCCCCCGGCCCAAAACA
>NW_015176495.1:156161-213219 GCF_001447785.1 Gekko japonicus | reverse complement strand
GCTCCTGCACCTTTTTTCTACGAAATGAAGCTCCTGCACCTTTTTTCTACGAAATGATGCTCCTGCACCTTTTTTCTACGAAATGACCAATAGGCTGAGACCTTTACTTTATCTCAGTGGCTGATTATGCATCCTAGAGCCTGATCTGTTCTAGCTGACAGCCTGAAATGGCTGAAACAGTTTGGATATTCTTGGAAGATACAGGCCACTAGCTGCCAATAAGATTCCTGGCACCAGATTAGTTCCTTGTTTTGGTGTACCTGAAAAGTAATGTACCAGAATGAATGGATATTTAGGCTACACCGGATTTTTACAGGGATGTAATTTCATGTTACAGTTTATTTATACACATGTGCACACACAATCTGTCTTTATAAATATCCACAAAGTGGCTCACAGTGTAATAAATAACAATAAAACAACACAATAAAATAGCAATTAATATAAAAGCAGCATGTACAAGATAACAGGTAACAGCAATTAATATCAGTATATCTAATTCTCAAAATAGTTCCATCTGTGAATGCGTAAATCCACGAACTGGGGTCTCGTTGACAGAAGGGAGATTTTCCCTTCAAACTTCCCCCCTCCCCTGGTTTGCAGAAAATCTGAAACTTTGGGAGGGTTTTCCAAAAAAACTCCAAAGTAAAAAGTAGTTGTCTGCACTTGAGCAGACAACTGTCTCCTGGGAGCTGCCACCTCCTCTTCTGCTCACTGCTGAGGGAGCCTTGCTGGAGCCATGCAGGTAGCTAGGGGTGTGGGGGGGGGCTCTGCCGCCCCATCAAAAATAGTGCTAAGGTGGCAGCACTGGGGGCAGGCAGGAATCGCCGTTGCTGCTTCTGGTGCCACAATTGATGCTGGAGGCAGGCTGGAGCCTCATTGCCCTCTCCTGTGCCACTGAAACGGCTGCTAAATTGACAGCACTAGAGGCAGACAGAGTCCCTTCCCTCCACCACCATCACCCACTGTCCCACCCAAGTTAGACCACTGGGATTTTTTCTCTCTTTTTCTTTTCAGGCTTCTAGTAAAGTTGTTCCCTGGCAAAACTGATCCCTAAATCTGCAAATCTGTTAATATTATATTCCATAACTTCACTTGATTCGTTGTAAACATTACAGGACCTGCAGAAGACTAATAATGTTAATTCTTGTTAAAGAGAAAATGATTTTAAATTAGTTCTGTATCAATTGCCAAGAGCAAGGTAAAAAGAAGGTAGTACTTTCTGCTATCCTATTGTGATGTTAACTCCTGAGCATTTTTTCACTTGTTCTAGTTGTGGATTTACTATAAAGGTAAAGGTTTCCTTGCTTGAAAGCTACTTGAATCCATCTCTAGGGGGCAGTGCTCATCTCCATTTTCTTTTTTTTGGTAAACAAATTTTTATTTTCTCAGGAATACAACATATAAAATTAAATCATTTCGTTCTATCAATTGTCTACCCCATTCCCAGTTCCTCCCCTCCCTCCAATGGCTTCCCGCAATGCTTCCACCCCTGCTCCAAATTACTACATATCATCAACTATATCAATTTCTTATCCTTACAATCTAAAGATAACATGCTCATCTCCATTTTCAAGCCAAAGACCCAGCGCTGTCTGAATACTTCTCTGTGGTCATGTGGCCAGCATGACTAAACATCAAGGTGCATAGAACGCTGTTACCTTCCTACCAAAGTGGTTCCTACTTGCAATTTCTTGCTTTCGAGCTGCTAGGTTGGCAGGAGCTGGGGCCAGAGACAGGAGCTCACTCCATCATGCGGCGCTAGGGTCTTGAACTGCTGAACTATCGACTTTCTGGTCTGCAGTTCAGCGTATTAACCTCTGAGCCACCGCAACTCAGAGATATAGATTGTAGTGATGCTCTGTCTTCTTGGTGCTTGGGGGGAGTCAACAGTAGGAGGGCTTCTAATGTCCTGGCCCCACTGGTGGACCTCCTGATGGCACCTGGTATTTTTGGCCACTGTGTGACAGAGTGTTGGATTGGATGGGCCTTTGGCCTGATCCAACATTGGCGTCTCTTATGTTCTTATGTAGTAATGCAGTTTTCCCCAAAATTTAGGTTTTTGAGAGATTGTAATAAGTTTTCTTCAAAAAAATCAATTCAAATGCCTTTTAAATATCTATCAACCAAAGAACTACATGTTATCATTGGTATATTTAGTGGTGGATAAGTATTTGCCTACTTTGCCAAGAAGAGCTCTCTGATCATAGTGTAACTTGCAGTCACTGAGGCGTATTAGCAAGAAGAGTTACATAAATGTTCTTGATTTCAGAAATTATATGGGTCTATATTACTGTATAAGTAGTAAACATTTTTCTTTATAAATTAATGATATCCTTTATTTATGTAGTAAGAATTTGGTGATGGCTGAGCTGCTCTGGGATCTATTTGGAATGGGTTTTCCTTAAATTTGCTAACTTGGGCTCAGATCTAAATTAGCTCATTTTAATCTTTGGCCCATTCTGATCCCCATGTCTTGTTGCACTTCCAGTGTGTCATTGGGAACTTGAGATACCCTAGAAGCCTCCCCATTCCAAAGTTGTCAGTTAGTGGCATAAATGAGAAGGCTTGCTGTTGTGGACTTAGGTAGTAACTGCATTGTTTCAGCACTCTTGGAAAGTGTATTGCAGGTGTCAGGATGTTTTAAAACTGTATTTTCTAATGGTCTTCACACCAACAATGCTGCTATTGCCTAATGCAGGCAACAGTAGCAGCTCTTCACATGGGAGCATTGGTACTATCAAGTAAATTCCAGCCAGAATGGTTTTTATGGCCCCCCGTAGGGGATTTTTTATTTGCATTTACTAAAAACTACAACGAAATTAGGGAGGGAATCTACCCAAGAGTTGGAGGTCACATACAGCTTGTAAAAAATCTGCTTAACAATAATAAAAAGCTTTCTTTAACATTGAGAGTGATCAATCATCATCATAGCTTGTAAAAACATACCAACAAATCTGACTATATGAAGAGTAGTCCAGGAGAATCGCTATTTAACTTAGATACAAATTACAGAGAACAATGGAATCTCATTTAACCATTATTTTTCCCTCTACCATTAAAAGCAAATTAACAATAAGTCTCCCTCAGTAGATATTACACAATCTCATTTTCTCTTCCAGTGCTGTTTTCCTCTTTCTTCTTCCCTGTGGCACCATCTTGCTGTATCAGGAACTGGCCATCTCAAAACAAAGTCCCTTCTCCTTTTTCCAGGACTGTTCCACTTAAATTTTTGCCTTCAATCATAGGGGTCATTCCAATTTGCTTTTCACTGCCCAACTTGAAGAGAGTCTCATTATCTTATTGCCCAGCAGACTTAATCAGAATATAACCATGGAGGATACTCCTTCGCTTTAAGCCTCGCTTATGGTCTGCATACAGGCCCTTCGAATTGCAAATTCCCATTTGACTCTCCTCTTTGATCCTGGAAGCCCCTATGATCATTGGTTAGACACTTCTCCAATATTAACACAGTCCTTTTAAAAGCAACAGCTGACATGTAGCACAGTTCTTGCATAGTACCTCGTTTATACAAACAGGGAACAAAGGCTTAAGACACAATTTGCAAGAGTCTATGATTATTTCCGGTCAGATGGTTAACCAGCAGCTCTTCCACTTCCTGGAGAAAGCTTGGATATCGCTTGTTGCTCTTACTACGTTGTCCATCGCCATTTTTAAGGATGTTTACTTTTACAAAGTTTGCCAAAGTCCCGAAAACTTGTTTCAACACTTAACTGTCTCCTGGAATCTCTCCATATAGTCCACTGCCGCTTTTAAACCTGCCCCCCTTTCTTCTAGCTCCGTAACGCTTATAAACAGTTGTTAACGGAGGAGAGTTCCCTCTCCCCCCTCGCTTTTCCCCGGGGGGCTTTCGCTTTGTTGTTTCGTTTCAACTTTACTCACTCTTCATATGTAGATCAAGTAGATCTCGCCGACAGATATGATTATTTGCCGCTCAACCTCCACTCACTTGATGGGGTGTGCATAGCTTAGTCCTTGCCGAAACACAGCAGAGAGACCGTTGGAGCAAAGGGATGCCTCAATTTCCCGACAGCGTGCCGGGAAAGAGGCGACCCTCAGCGCTCCATGACTGGAGACCCTTCACAAAGGTCCTGGGGGGGGCACGGACATTCGCACCCCCTCTCTAACTGCTGGTTTGCGAGCCACCTCCCTGGGAGATCCCAGGAGACACGGCCGTCATCAGCTCACCGAAACCCCGCCCTCAATTCCAGCCAGAATGTTGAGGATTGTCTGTTATGGTTCAGAAGATTCTGGCAAGAGCCAACCTAGTTATGAGCTCAGCCCTAAGGTCCGAGAGGTTACTTGCATATGTCAAAGGAAAAAGTTCTGCAGAAGGAAATCTGTTACTGACACAGATTTTATACAGTGGCTTTATCTTAGCATGAGTGTCTCACGGCATCAGGAGCTAATATCACTACCTTTGTTAATTAAAAAAGAATTTTTCTTTCTCTGCTGTCATCCCAGAAGATGCATCTCTGGTCCCTCTTCACATTACTTTTTATGTGGTAGCCAACAGGATGTGAGGCTTTACTGCTCAGACAGGGTTCAAGGCTTATAGTTATAGACATTTCAGGGACCAAGCTTTTCCAGAGAAACCTTAGAAATAGATTTGTTGGAAAACAAGGTGGGGAAATGCACTCCTAGCTCTCAAGGAAGAGATCAAGAAATTCACACTGGAGACTTCCAGGGAAATACCAATTTGAAGGGAGCACTTCTTAAAGGCTCCAGATTTAAGAACAAACATAAGAACTTAAGAGAAGCCATGTTGGATCAGACCAGTGTCCCATCGTCCAACAATCTGTGTCACACAGTGGCCAAAAAACAGGTGCCATCAGGTAGTCCACCAGCAGGGCCAGAACTCCAGAAAACCCTCCACGGTTGCCCCCTCAAGGACCAAGAATGCAGAGCATCACTTCCCCAGACATAGTCTTCTATCTATACCTTTCAGCTAATAGCCACTGATGGACCTCTGCTCCTTATGTTTATCTAATGCCCTTTTGAAGCTGTCAATAATTGTAGCCACTGCCACTTCCTTTTAGCTGCTCTAAACCTACTGCTCATTAATTTAATTGCATGCTGTCAGCTCGCTGCCATAGAGAATTGGGAAGCTGTTGGTTCCCCCCCCCTCGTTCGCCGGGCATCTGCGCATGCCCTGTCTTCCCTGTGTATAGTCTTCTCTCATGCATTCCTGTCTGCAAACGCTAGGCAACGCTTATCTGCAAGATTAACAGGTGTGTGGGGAGAGCTGCTTTGCTAACTGTATAATGAACTGCACTGTGTGAAGCTGTAATTGTTTAGGTTTCGGGACCGTTGCTTCTCAGGCTTTTGAGCGTGCAACCTGAAATCCACCCGCTCGGCGGGAATGGTGATTATTGGTTATGGTCCTGTTTGAATGTAATACATTATTCCTTGCCCACCCTGACCCAGGCATTCTGGACAGTGAACTTGTTCCTGCTCTATCATGGCTTTAATAAAATACTGCTTTGCTTAAACGTGTATTGGATTAATCGCTGTGAGGGGGACCGGACAGTCTGTCCAGAATCCCTTTTTCCCTCATCGTTCCGAGTCGGCTGACACCAGCATGAGCGGAACCGAGGGGGAAGTTCCAGTAACAACCGCAGACGATGGCAGCGGGACAGGGACAACGACCCCGGCAACCACGGCAGTCCCGACAACGGGTGCCGTGGGGGGCACAGTCCCGAAAACGACCGCTACCTCGATTCCCTGGCCCTTCACTCCATCGAAGTTGGCCCGGCGGGCATGGGATGACTGGACCCAGTTCGATGTGCAAGGCACCCGGGAGACGTTCTCCAAACGAGGGGGTGGCCTGAGAGACAGCCTGTTCGAACAAGGACTTTACCCGGGACCCAGTCTCGGTGCCGTGGGCGACCAGTTCGAACAGACCGAAGAAGCCTGGGTGACAGGCCACTCTAAGGACTGAGCGAGCCGAGCGTACCCGACTAAAGGCATGGAGGAACGCGTAGATGACATCGACCGAACCCTGCAACCCCTGATGCAAACGGTAGACGAGGTGCTCATATGCGTTCCCGGACTTGGTGGAGCGAACGATCGAGAACGTGTTGGACCGGCGAGGGATCCAGCCGGGGGCTCCGGCGGCACCTGCGCTCCCACCGGTGGGGCACCTGCGCTCCCACCGGGGGCCCCGGCATAACCGGGAGTCCTAGCACCAGCGCCAGCGCCTCCTCCACCCCAGCCTGGCCAAGGGCGGCCTCGGCCGAAAGACCTGCTGGAAGCGACGTTTGACGGCAACCCCGAGGAGCTGGCGTACTTCACGGTGCGAGTGCAGAGGTTTGTTGTGGAGTACGGCCACCTGTTCCCAAATGACGGCAGCCGGATTGATGTATTCCTGCGCACGTTCAAGCAGGGGCGTCGGACAGTGCACGACTACTCCACGGAGTTTCAAAAGCAGGCGGCCAAGCTCCCGAACTGGCCAGAACTTGTCCTGGTGGAGATGTACCGGGTGGGGCTGAACCCCGAGTTCCGGGAGACAGTGCTACGATCGGTAGATCCGGTGTCGCTGATGGCGTGGACCCAGGAGGCGGAAAATGCGGAGAGCCGCCTTCAAACTCTCCGGCTGGACATGGCGGCAGGAGGGGGAAAGGTGAGCCAACCCCCCCTCCAAAAGCCGAAGGGGCCCCGCTTAACCGAAGCGGCTCGGGAGCAATGGATGCGTCAAGGTCTATGCCTGAAGTGTGGGGAGTGGGGCCATTTTGCGGCGGAGTGTGGACAACGACCGCAGCGGGAGGCCCCTGCAGCGACCAAGCCGAGACAAGCGACCCCGGCCAAAAAAGCATTGGGGAAACCGAAGTTTGCGAAAGCCCTACAAGCCGCGCCGGAGGAGGAAGAAGATGGCTCCAGCGAGAACGAGGAGGAACCGGTGGGAAACGACCAGGTCCTGCCGTGAGAGGCGCACAGCGGCAGGACTCTCTTTTGGAGGCGCCAAAAGTGGTGAGTGACCCCCCTCCCTGTTCTTTGTGACTGTGTCTCTCATGAACCCTCTATTGGGGACTCATGTGCGCGTAAAAGCGCTAATTGACTCGGGGTGTGGGAGAGACTTAATTAGCCCTGCTGTAGTATCAGGCTTAGAAGCGGGAGTGAAAAAACTGAAGGACCCGCTGATTTTTACGCAGATGGACAGATGGTCTCCCATGAAAGAGCCCTGCTTGTACGAGACTATGCCTCTGCGGTTAGGGGCAGGCGAGCATTGGGAGCAACGATCTTTCATACTCACCCCAGACTCTCGTTTCTCCCTGGTTTTGGGGGGCCCTTGATTGTATAGCCACGACCCATACATTTTATGGGAAAACGGGCGGATTGAATTCATGTCGCCCAAATGTGAGCTGCATAAGTGGGAGGAGAAGTGGGGTGGAATGCCGGAAAAACCCTCCCCGTGTGCATTATTGACTAAGGAAGAAATTACCTCCCTACCCCCCGAGTACCGGGACTTAGCTGCAGCGTTTGGGGAAGAAGAGGCCGATGAGCTTCCGCCCCACAGACATTCCGATTGCCACATTGAACTGGTCCCCGGGGCCAAGTTACCCAAAGGGAAGATTTATGCTATGGGGCCGGCCAAAAAAGCGGAGCTAAGAAAGTTCATTGACAAGAATCTTGCTCGGGGATTTATCCGCCCGGCCTCCTCCCCCTTCGCGGCACCCGTGCTCTTCCGGGAAAAGAAGGATGGGAGCCTAAGGCTATGCACGGACTACCGGGGGCTGAATGCAGTTTCTGCTACGAACGCTTACCCCATGCCGCTGATCAAAGACCTCTTAGCAGAAGCGGCAAAGGGAAAAGTTTTCTCCAAGTTAGACCTCCGAGATGCTTACTTCCGGGTGCGCATCAAGGAGGGAGATGAGTCGAAAACCGCTTTTAATACCCCTCTGGGGCAATTCGAATACCTGGTCATGCCATTCGGCCTTCAGGGGGCTCCTGGGGTCTTCATGAACTTAATCAACGAGATGTTACATGAACATTTGTTTAAGGGGGCGCTTATTTACCTAGACGACATTTTATTGTACACCCCCGACCTCCCCTCCCATGTCAAACTGGTCCGGAAGGTATTGAAAACGTTGCACAAGCACCACTTGTTTGCCAAACTATCCAAATGCGAATTTCACAAGACTCAGATCGACTTCCTGGGCTACCGCATCTCGCCAGCCGGGCTTGAGATGGACCCATGGAAGATCAAGGATGTGGTGGGGTGGGAGGCACCTAAGACTAGAAGGCAATTACAAGCATTCTTAGGATTCGCCAATTTTTACAGAAATTTTATCAGGAACTTTGCTCAGATCGCCCTTCCCCTTACTGACCTTCTAAAAACTAAAGGGAAGGGGCCGAATGCCGCATGGCCTTGAGCCCCATTGGCTTGGTCGGCAGAGTGCGAGGAGGCATTCCAACGCTTAAAGGAACTTTTCACTTCCGAGCCCGTGTTGGCTCACCCCGACGAGGCCAAAAAATTCATAGTGTAAACAGATGCCTCAGACGTGGCCATGGGGGGGGGTGATCCTTCAAGAGGGGGAGGATGGGCTACTGCACCCACTGGCTTACATCTCCAAGAAATTTTCGGAGGCAGAAAGACATTGGTCTGTGTGGGAGAAGGAGGCGGGCGCAATAAAGCTTGTGTTATCGACGTGGAGGCACTGGCTGGAGGGGGCGAGGGTCCCGTTCGAGGTGTGGACGGATCACAAAAACCTAGAGACCCTGAAATCGCCCCGCTGTCTTAATGCCAAACAACTGCGATGGGCTGATTTCTTCTCGAAATTCTGGTTTAACCTCCACCACTTCCCAGGGTCCGCTAACTCGTTGGCGGATGGGTTGTCGCGCCTCCCTCAGCATGCCAGTCAGCAGGACGTCATCATGGACTCCATCTTCACTCCCGCCCAACTGGGGGGGTGGTCACCACACGCAGTCAAGCTGTGAACACGCCCAGCGACTCGCATCCGCCTCCCCCCTTCGCGGCTGACCAGCCCAGATCCCCTCCTACAACCACTCTCAAGACGCCCAAGCCGCACTCCTGGCGGGAGGGGTTTTCGCCGGCCGACCTTGCTATTGTGCAGGGAATTGACACTTGCTACCAGGGGGAGGATGGGTGTTGGTATTCAGAGGGAAAACTATACGTGCCCATTTCGCTGCGACGGGAAGTCTTAGAAGCAGTGCACGGTTCTAAATTGGCAGGCCACTCGGGGTTTGTGAAGTCTCTGCAATTACTCAAATGCCAGTTTTGGTGGCCACACATGCGCAAGGACTTAACGGAATTTGTGCAAACCTGCCAACAATGTGCCATGATGAAACCGAGGGGGGGGAGCCTCCGGGCCTGTTGCAACCCCTCCCGACCCCCTCCAGACCGTGGGAGGTCATTTCCATGGATTTTATCACAGATCTACCACCGAGTAGAAACAAGACAATCATTTGGGTGGTGGTTGACCTGTTCTCCAAACAGGCTCACTTTCTCCCTTTTCCTTCCCTCCCCACGGCGAAAGCTTTGGCCAAGGCTTTCTTCAACAACATTGTCCTTCTCCACCTTCTGCCTAATAAGGTCATATCCGACAGGGGAACACAGTTTGTTTCCAAGTTCTGGAAGGCACTAATGGAGGTTATGGGGGTGGAACGGGGACTGAGTAGCGCTTACCACCCGGAAACTGACGGGCAAACTGAGCGGGTGAACCAAACATTGGAACAATATTTGCATTGTTTTACGAACTATCAACAGGATGACTGGTGTGATTTGTTGCCTTTGGCTGAATATTGCTACAACAACACGTGTCATGCCTCCATTGGCATGTCCCCATACAAGGCAGCTTTTGGTTACGACAGCCCTCCTATGCCGTTCCTGGAGGGGCGCAGCGTGGCACAGCCTAGCGAGGCGTCAACATGGTGTGAAACCCTGCAACGTGCCTGGCCGTTGTGCGAAACGTTGAATGCAGCCAAGGCTGCATATAAGAAACAGGCCGATAGAGGAAGGGTGGCGGGTTGGGCTCTGCGGCCTGGGGACTATGTATATGTGTCCACTAAGAACATTAAAATGCTGCGACCAAGTCGGAAACTGGGATGGAAATACATTGGTCCATTTAAAGTGCATAGAGTGATCAATGAGGTGGCTGTTGATGTTGAACTTCCAAAGAACCTAAGATCTCTACATTCTGTGTTTCATTTCAGCCTCCTTAAAAAGGACAATGGGTCTTGCAGCTGGCGCCAGCAGCATCCTCCACCACCCCCTGTTTTGGTGGATGGCGAGGCGCACTACGAAATTTCTAACATTCTGGATTCGAAAAGGAAACGTGGGAAGCTCTACTATTTGGTTGAATGGGCTGATTTCGGACCCCAGCACCGGGAATGGGTGGAAGAAGGGGATATTAGGGCCCCTTACATGCTCAGGAGCTTTCACAAGAGGTTCCCGGGGAAACCGGGAGGTCTCCCGCCCGGACCGGGAGGTCCCCCGCCCGGACCGGGAGGAGGGTGGGATGTTCTTTTGAGGGGGCAGAATGTCAGCTCGCTGCCATAGAGAATTGGGATTATAAGCCCAAAGATTGCTGCAAGTGTGCACAAACAATAAATGAATTTACACAAAAGTAAGTCAATCTTCACTGAAGATGATATTCATGATGTGTCTTTTATAGTCGATGAACAGGTGGACAGAAGACAGACGAACTTCTCGAGTAAATGCCCGTTTCGAAGTGTCTTTCTCAATAATTTCGCATCCAAATATACTGAAGATGATGATGAAGTCTTTAAATAATTTCGCATCCAAATATACTGAAGATGATGATGAAGTCTTTAAATCAAACTGTTTTTTCCATGAGCTATGCAGCTACATACAAAACTCTCCAATGGACTAATAAGTCTAATAAGAGAATTGGGAAGCTGTTGGTTCCCCCCCTCGTTCGCCGGGCATCTGCGCATGCCCTGTCTTCCCTGTGTATAGTCTTCTCTCATGCATTCCTGTCTGCAAACGCTAGGCAACGCTTATCTGCAAGATTAACAGGTGTGTGGGGAGAGCTGCTTTGCTAACTGTATAATGAACTGCACCGTGTGAAGCTGTAATTGTTTAGGTTTCGGGACCGTTGCTTCTCAGGCTTTTGAGCGTGCAACCTGAAATCCGCCCGCTCGGCGGGAATGGTGATTATTGGTTATGGTCCTGTTTGAATGTAATACATTATTCCTTGCCCACCCTGACCCAGGCATTCTGGACAATGAACTTGTTCCTGCTCTATCATGGCTTTAATAAAATACTACTTTGCTTAAACGTGTATTGGATTAATCGCTGTGATTAATCGCTACCTCCTCTATTCCATGCATATGACCTTAAGACCTGTAAGCATTCCTATAGTTCTAATACTTTAATCTTACCCAGTTGTCCATCCTTTTTGTTAGCACCAGCTAATACACACCAATTATTAGTAGAATCTTTGCAGGAAGCCATAAAAGTGGACAGTGACTGAAAATTTGCAAGGGCTGTTACATGCAACTAACCTGGAGCAGACCCAGATAAAGATGGAGTACTAAATCCTACAACAGCAAATTTGAACTTACTGGGTGCTTGCAGTCTTTGAGATGACAAGCCAAGCTATTCTGAAAACCAAGGTCTTAATGAACGATTTATTTATTTAGTAGATTTTTAGCCTACCCTTTCCCCAAGGAGCCTGTTGGCATACATTAGTCTCAGTTCCTCCATTTTATCCTGGCAGCAGCCCTGTGAGGCAGGATAGGCCAACAGAGAGTGACTGATCCAAGATAACCCAGCAAGCTTCATGGCACAGTGAGGATTTAAACCTCAGCCTCTTAGATCCTAGTATAACATTTTAATTTGTACAACAATCTGGATCCTATATGTTACTGATAGAATTACTTCTATCCTGTGTCCCCTTATTATTTGCAGAAACCCCTGAATGACTGGAAATGGACAGAATGCACAAAGCCCTACTGCTACCACAGTATCCACCATATAGGGTTCCAAATATGTGACAAAAAGGTATTCATCTGATAGACCTCAGCACAAATGCAAAAAAACCAAAAATCCTATTACTGGATATCTGAATCCTGGTATCATTTGGTTGAAAACTTGAGGATTTAAAGTCCACTCTAATCTACTGGATTGCTTGCTGAACCAGTTCACCACTATTGTGCATCCCAGTGATATATTTTGCTCATGGGAACACAGATTCTGTCCATTCCATTCCAAATCTTGATGGTTTCTCTGTAACAATTTTCTGTCCCCTTGTTTGTTTAAGGCTGCACACTAAATAATCCACTTTCACTGCACTTTCCAACTGGATTTTACTGTGTGAACTGGCAAAATCCAGTTGGAAAGTGCACTGAAAGTGGATTATATAGTTTGTGTGACCACAGCCTAAATGTGCTTTGGCTGAGGTGTTGTCTGTATGTGTCAGTACAGGCACTCACTCTTCTTAAAATACACTGTTCCCTAAGTTATTTTCTTCTCTTTTGTTAAAATACAGTAAAGCTAGAACAAGAAATGATAAAAACCCAAAGTAAAACAAAACCAACATATAAGACACAAAAGAGAGTTGCATATTCATGTCTTTCTCTTATGCAGATTGCAGTTGTGTCCTTAGGGTAGAATGTTCTAGCTGTAACAGGTCTTAAGGTCGTACTGGGAGTTGAAGAGATTAGTCTAAGTGTTGAACAGAATTGTGGGTTCTAGGGACAAGAAATTTCCACCACATTATTTAGGTTTATGAGTGGGGTTGTACTAAAAGAATTTACTTGATGTTTACCGACTTCCAGCATGAAATTTTAATCTTTTGCATGGATTGAGCCACTTTAAATATTTGTCCAGGATTCTCACGAAGGTGCTTCTGACTCACAATCATCACTAAAAATAAAGTTTTGAATTGGTTCATAGAATGTCAGGCGCTTTTCAGGGTTTTGTGTGTATTCCCACAGGATAATGTGGTTATTAGACTGGATCTGGCCATCATGCCAAAGGTCTGGATTCTTTGTTCCACAGGGCACAGGAGTTTTTGTTATGGCTCAGTCTCATAGTATAATTCAGTTGAGCCTCCTGCCAAATATCTGGTAGGTTGGGGAAAGCTTCCCTGTTATATAAACAACTAAAATCAAGGGAGACATTTGGTGACCCAAGAAAGTGGGTACCAAACACAGATTGTGTATATATATATAATAAATGGTAGGATCCCTGCATATTTACATGAGTCTGCACATTCTAATGTTGTGTGGGAGGGACTGAGTTTTTTAATAAAATAATTGAGTTACTGGGCACAGGGAGCTAAAGCTAAACCTTTGACTCTTTTACCTCACTGCACTTTACTATTTGAAGTATTTTCTCCCAGTCCACTTCCAGACTTAGAAATGAGATGGGATATAAATGTCCAAAGAAACAGAGTATGTCTAGGTAAGGAGTGTGAGGCACAGAGTTTCACTCCCTCATCCACATAGTTTAAGAATACATTCCTTCATCCCCTCACCCACTTTCTTTACACATTAGTTGGTGGACATGTGGGTCCTGCATCATACCTAATTTGGCCTGTTTTGTTTTCCCCTCTACCAAAGTCAATAGCTGATCCTCGCATCTATAAACATGGATACACACATCCTTCTGATTAGGATTGCTCCTTACTCAATCTACTGTATGCCTCCCAAAACGTTTTGTACCCTTAGCACAGAAATGGCATCTCTGCTTGACTGACAAAGACTTGTCTTCAGTGTAGCACAAAATACATTATATCCTTTTCTGATCTTCCTTAGGAGTATTTGCACCTTTATGAAAAGTTATACACCTGCTTCTAGAGATACCTCTTAGCTATGGCTCCTCATCAACATTATGCACTTTAAGGTATTAAACTGACCCAAGATACTAGTCTTGCAAATACCAGATATATATCATTATTCCATACGGGGGGGGGGGGGAGGGTTTTACAAGAAACAATACAATTCTGAAGATGTAGCAGTTTGAATGGATGTTGGGAGAAGTATGGATTGTATGAAGGAAGAGCTTGGAGGAAGCATCGTTGAGTAATGTGCTGCAGCTGTTTTAGTACAATGAATACATAGAAGTTCTGTATACATTTTCTATAATAGCTCATTAACAGAAATGTTTATTTCAGGGATTCTCAAACTTTGTGATAGTGAAACTTAGTAATAAAATAGTTCAAATGTCCCTAAGTTTAATGAACAAAGTTTAATGAACTGCCATAGCCTTTATTAAAATATATTTAAAAAAACTAAAAGATGTAAGGTTTTAAAAATATTTTTGCATTTGTTAAATTCACTTGCAAATATTCACTGAATACATATATGTCTTTCAACAATAATCACTATGCTGGTAAGCATTTATAGACCTCTAAGGACTCTTAATACTGCAAAGCCCAGGTATTTGTTTGAAGCTTTTTAAGGGAGCTTGGAATCACTTAATCAACTCATATAATCCATACAATCCAGATATGAAAACTAACACTGGTCCTCTTTGCATCTGTAATGTAGATCTGTAAAAACCCATATGCCTGGTTGCAAGGCCAGATAGAACCATGATTTTGTTGCTTTTTGGAAAAACCTGCTAATAAAGGTGCATGTTGAGAGACTAAGAACACAATGTCCCCTGCCTCTTGGCATTATTTTTATTTTGTTTTTGTTTTTTTAGACACCCCCCCTTTCTCACTGAGACTCAAGGTATAAGTCAATGCAATCATTGGGACAGCACATGAAATAAGAAATGTAATAGGATTAGGCTACAGAAATTAAAATTCAGTAAAAATCTGGAACAAAGCTGAAACAAAGCATAAGTATAACATGACATTAAACAATCCACAGATGGCAAATAGGATAATGCATACAGCAACAGATAGTACGTACTATTCATAGTACTATAGTCCACAGTCTCTTTGTCTATATGTAAGGCATTCCTCCAGAATCATTCCTAAGGGTTTTATGTAGAAATTAAATGGAAAAGGGGATAGGACTGCTCTCTGTGGAAGACCATGGGACAGGTCCCACACAGATGAGAACTCCAATGGCAACTCTTTCAATCCTATCTGTGAGGAATGATTTATTATATATCGTTTTTGGAAACTAAACAAATAGTATAAAGAAAATACAAAAAAGGAAAAGTGATTATATATCATAAACAAATAATTTCTTATTTCTCCCCAACACCCCCTTTATTACATTAGAAGGTTTTTGGAGCACTGTATAAGATGCAATAAAAATTATTTCTTTGGGGATACCATTATATTCAACATTTTACATTTCAAATTTCATAGCTAATGGTTCTCAAATAATTTATTAGTTTCACCGTTGCTGCATACTCAGTACTGCATATTTCTCCATTACTGCATACTTGTTGTTGTTCAGTTGCACAGTCGAGTCCGACTCTTTGCGACCCCATGGACCAGCTCCCGCCAGGCCCCCCGGTCTTCCGCCGTCCTCTGAAGTTTGCTCAACTTCATGTTCGTTGCATCGATGACACTGTCTAACCATCTCATCCTTTGCCATCCACGTCTTCTTTGACCTTCAATCTTTCCCAGCATCAGGGTCTTCTCCAGGGAGTGCTCCCTTCTCATTTGGTGGCCAAAGTATTTGAGCTTCAGCTTCAGTATCTGGCCTTCCAGGGAACAGTCAGGGTTGATTTCTTTTAGGATTGACTGATTTGTTCTTCTTGCAGTCCAAGGGACTCTCAAGAGTCTTCTCCAGCACCATAGTTCAAAAGAATCTATTCTTCGGCGCTTGGCCTTCCTTATAGTCCAACTCTCGCAGCCATACATGACTACTGGGAATACCATTGCTTTGACCATGCGGACTTTTGTTGGCAGGGAGATGTCTCTACTTTTTATCATGCTGTTTAGGTTCGCCATCGCTTTCCTCCCAAAGAGCAGGCGTCTTTTAATTTCATGGCTGCTGTCACAGTCTGCGGTGATCTGGGATCCCAGGAACATGAAGTCTGTCACTACTTCCACTGCAACTTCTACTTCTACTGCATACTTACTTTTGGCAATTACGTATTATAACAAAAATACAGAAGAGAAAATAATTATATAAAAAGTATATAATTATATAAAAAGTAGAAAATATTTCTCCCCAACACCCCCTTCATTACACAAAATAATTTTAAAACACTGTTTACTATGTAATACAGTGAAAGTCACTTCGGTTGGGGATACCACTATATGCAATAGACATGTCCAACTTCGAACAGGTAGTGATCTGTTTTTTCCGGCCAAAAGTGCCGGTGATCTACCACCATGAAAATAACGTTTCAAATTAGTTTCAAATTAAATTTTAACCCACTAAAGTTGGGTTCCACTGCCCACCCTCCATTTATAATGCACCTTCTATCATTTACTGGTAAGCAAAATAAGCAAAAACAAAACAGAGAGACGAAGATCCAGAAAGAACTGCAAACATTTCTTATTTTTTATTATAAGTTTCTTTAACTGTCTCAATAACTTTCTTTAACTTTTATTCAGAGTTATTTGTGTTAAATGTAGGTCAAGTATTGATCCAAGCTGATCTTGCGCAATCTTTAAAACTTCGCTCTTGCTCATTAGTGAGACATCTGAGCCTGCATTTCATCCACCAGCTTTTTGAAGTTGGGTGAATATTGCGTGAGGGCCAGTCTCAGGGAATCCTGGAGATGTCCAGCAAACCAGGAGACCAAGCAGGGCTGGTGATCTACCTCTGACCCCTCCATGATCTACTGGTAGATCGCGATCTACCTGTTGGACATACCTGATATACAACATTTTACATTTAAAACTAATTCTTGTTCTACTTCTTCACTGCAATACAGTTATATAAGATTTTTTAAAACTACTTCTCATTCTAAATGTGTCTCCTGCTTACATAAAACATACTCCATCTCTCCTCAGATTTCGTAACTGATCTGTTTCTCAAATAAATTGTTAATTTTTGCCATCACTGCATACTCGGCAAGTTTATTTTTCCACTCTTCTGTGAAGAATGATTTGAACTGGTCCAGAGTACATCTGAGAGATATATATATATGCCACACTGGCTTTATAAGTAAACTTCACATATATATATAAGTTTACTTATAAAGCCAGTGTGGCATAGTGGTTTTAAGTAAACTTCACACACACACACACACACACACACATATATATATATATATGAAGTTTACTTATAAAGCCAGTGTGGCATAGTGGTGTGAGTGTTGGACTAGGATCTGGGAGACCCAGGTTCAAATTCTTCCTCTGCCATGGAAGCCTGCTGGGTGACCTTGGGAGGAGAAGAGAACAAGGCGAGCCACTTTGAGTCCCCATCTGGGAGAAAGGCTGGGTATAAATGAAGGAAATAAATACTGAATCAGTCTATCAAGGTCACTGATGGTCAGCTTTTAAATAGTTGCTGTGTGTGCAATTAAAGTATGTTCTATTTGTGTGGCATAAGTGATCCTTCCATTTCAATTATTTTTGATAGCTTTAGAAATTTTAAGAATTTTCATTAAACAACCGGTCTCCACTTTATCCATGTCTTTGTTAAACTTACTAGTTTAACTTGCACACCAGAAGATCTTAAAAATTGGTCTGATTTTGATCTTGATAGAAGGATTGAATTTATATAACAAAGCACAAATTTTATTAGAATTTTATCTGAGAAATGGTGTATATTTCATTTTACTGAGATTTTTATAGGTAATACTAATGTGCATAGTCATTTGAAGTGCTGTGCCTTGTCTTTTTTCCAAATGGAAATTGCCAATTGTCAAAAAATGGCATAATGGAAAATGAAGTAGATCTTTATTATCTTCTAGCTGCAGAATAAGACCAGTGACACTTCCACAAAATAAATAAATAAATTACCCGAAATTTGCAGCGCATTCATATTCAATTTCATCACAGCAGATGCTCATTAGTATGTTGTTATTAATTGGTATTCACTTTAGGTTTTGTTTAAAATGAAGATAATAATTAGGTTTTAATGACTGCATCTTTCGGGGGAGGGATGGGGAAGGGTAGTGTAACATCTCTCAAAACACTGAAGTATTTCCTGGAACAATGTTATATGTGCTGTAGAAAATGTCTCTTTAAGAGACAGAATTCTCTGACAAGAACTTAAATTATTTTTAAAGAACTTGTCCTAAATTGTCTGCTTGATAGATGTGCAGAATCAGATAATGTGAGCTACCATTCTTTCTAATCAAATTACCAAAAAGACTTCTTATAAAAAGTAAGTCTCTCCAGCAGTTGATTAATGAAGTGGGGCCACTGTTTTGTATTAGAACTAATTGAAGTAATACAAATAAGTTATCTTTCTAGCCTGTAGAAATTATCTTCTTTATAAAGCAGTGTAATCAAGTTGGCAAACTATCCTTTTTTTTCTTTGTGTCTTATGGTTCATAAAAATGTAGGAAAGATGAAAGTCAGCATAAAATGAAAAAGGAAACAAAACTGAAATATAGCAACTCAGAGCTGCTTATCATGCTGCTACAGTTTTAAGAGAGAATAAAGCTGCCACATATTGTTCCCGTGTTATATGCCAACTACCTTCCTCACAAACCCATAAACTGTAGACCCACTTGGGATGTTCATGGGTATGTAAGAAAGTTAGTTGTATGTAGTTCAGAGACTGCATACATATTCCAATATAGGAGTAAATCAAAATAGTAATCATTTGAGAAAAATAAGGCAGGAATCAGTTTTCATAATTGTGACAAGAAGTATGGGGAAAATATAGCAGACTTAACTTGAAATATAGGATAAACTGCAATTGTTGGCCACAGAAGAGGAATTAAACTGTCTGACATATGCAGAAGCCATCTCAAACATATCTCTTTCACTATGCAATGAACATTGTTTAAAACAGAATCTGCATTATAAAACTTCAACTGAAATTAGACAAATCAGTTTATGCTTAAATTTATCGCAGTGATGTAAATAACTATAAATTATTTATAACTCCTATTTCTGTTATATCATCTCTGTTGCTAATTTATTTAGAAAACTTAATATCCTGCCTTTCTGTGGAGCACTAAAAATAGGTTACATCAAAACGACAAAAAGCTGTAAAAGTTAATAACAGCTGTGTACTTCTACAATAACAGTACAGTACTGTGCATCAGTTACAAAATCAGCCAATAACAAATATAAAGTATTGGACAAGAAAATCTCCCTCTGCCTCTGGAAGGATAACAAGGATGAGTGCCGGCAGGTATTGCTAGGGAGAGAATTCCTCTATCTTGGTGTCATCACCAAAAAAGCCCTGCTCTGATAAGAACGAAACACTGCATCTAAAATGTCCTGCCGAACTACGATGTTTACCTATAGCTATTAACATTTCCCTCAGACTTCTATAACAGATATGTTCAAATTTCATTTGAGGATGATTTGGACTTTGCTTGTCATCAGGTATAGCTATGTAAAAATTATTCACACCTCTTCTTCTTGTTAATAATGTAGTACTTGAATTGCTGACATATGGATCTCACCTGTAGTCATACCATTTGTTTAAGAATTCATTTTAGGACTGCAGAGCTGTGTGTTAGCAGTTTAAACATAATATTATAAACAGGTATAAAGAAGTGTAAGTGATTTTCACATATGCTGTGACCATTAACTAGTATCATAAAAAGAGACCTTTATTTACTGTTTGAACATAGATTTAAAATTCTCCTTTCAGAAGTGGAGTGACAAGTTTTAAAAGTGGTTTAATTTAGACTATTTCAATTGGTAATCTGGTAATCAGAGATGACAATGTTTCTTGAGTCTATTTAACTTGTATTTCTGTATTCGTGATTAGTTTTCTGTTAACTGTTAAACAGAATAAGTTGAACATGGATTGTAGAAGTTGTTAAATTGCTTATTGAATTTACAAAAATCTTTCAATGTCCTGTCTGTGAAGGAAACTTGATAAACATACACCTCAAACTCCAAGCAGTATATTGAAGGAAGTGTTATGTCTGAAAGCCAGATAGTAAAGAAGGAAATACTTACACTCGCCTCTTTTCCTGTCCCATAAAGGTCAAATTAAAATATGTATACATATTGGCATCAGGTGAAAGACTACTGAACTCTGTAAGATTTCAGATGAATTGTATTGGGGGGGGGAAGTTAAAATTAAAGCTACAAATATGAAAAAACAAAAAGCCCCCCCCCCTAAGGTAGCTGTTTCTTGGTTTCATATACATGTCTTAATCTTGTTTAATTGTATTTGACATTGAAAATTTCTAAAGCTTTTTGTTTTCCACTAGTTACTAATTGCAAAATATGCCAGGTAACAAAAGGGGCAGGAGGTGTTGGTATAATTAAAAATATATGTGTGTACATAACTTTTTTAAAAAAAAATCTTATCCATTTAGATAGTGACTTTCAATTAGCCTCTCTGCTAATATCAGGTCACTCAACTCCATAGCTGATGCTTTATTCCTTCGTTTGGGTTGTCAGTCGTTTGCTTCAGTTGGCTGGCAAAGGTGGCTGTATATCCATTACGAGCAACACAGCACTTTGCATTTCTGAATTGACAAGCAGCTATATTGACCTAGCACTTATTATGGGTCAACAGCTGCGTTAACCAACGGAAGGACTGAGGGGCAATTAAAATGAATTGGCAAAAATATATCTTCCTAATTTACTCCAATTTGTTATTTATGCTAACATTGTATGGCTTCTATGGTGACACTAAACAGAATGGACCCAATAATGGCAATTAACATAAAAATATAATGGCTAATCAAATTGACAGCAACTGTTTCTCATCATCTCGACACACAATACATTATCAAAACAAACTATTATGAAGGAGGTAATTTCAGTGTTCTATTCAACCTGCTGCATGTGTGCAGTCAGGGAGATGTGTACCAGCAATTACTGCTGAATCCAAAAAACTAAACAAATAACTTAATCGCTGTCGTCCTCCTTTTTTTCATTCTTCAGGAAGCAGTAATCAGGATTTACTAAAAATAAGTGGTGTATAATAGTATAATGATGATGCGTATCATAGAATAGCTAATAAGGAATAAAATAAGCTTCTGTGTTTTATAAAATAAATTCATATGGAGAAAGAGGGAAAGTAGTATTAAATAACTTTAAATGTAGAGTTTTTTAAAAAATGCAATTTATAAGTCTTGGTTAGGGCTTATGCATTGTCATGTATTGTTTAAAAATACTATTACAGTAACAGAACATGTATCTTGCACATGAAATCTCAATGAAATTTGCTTTTCAAATTACTATTTCATGTGCAAGATACATGTTCTGTTACTGATGAATAAAAATCCTTAATCTAAAACCATAGAACTGGGAGGTCAGAAATTTTCAGCATTTCAGCTTAACTGGCCCTTGACATTAGATAAACTACATTTGGCCTCAAACATTCTTTCCTAATATTTGTTCAACATTTGGCTTGAACCCTAAAAGGAAGTACTTTTTTTTAACTTCCATGGGCCATTTGCTCCATTGCCAAACTGGTTTTGCTGCTGGTTGAACTACAGTAATGTAGAATTATCTTATTTGTTTCAGCCCTGTGCTCAGTTCCAGGGTGACAAGTGTTGCCTCCTCTCCATTCTTAACATCTTGTTAATTGGAAATCTCCCTTCCTTCAGGTTATTGTTTAGAAGGTAGTTCCCTTGTCCTTTCCCTGTATGTTTCTTCATGTTACCCCTGTTCTTATGGTTTCACCTACAAAGATCAATTTATTAAATGATAATGCTGTTTCCTCTCTTCCCTCAAAAAGTGTTTTGAATACATGAGCAAGCCAGAGTTCATCCTAAATATATAATTTGATTTTTAATTCTTAGGTTCAAACTTTTTCTTACAATACTGCAGTAACTCAATTTTGCAGGAGAGAGGGGAGATAATTCCTGTCCTAATGAAGAAGGCAGTTGTAAGACCACTTTTTACAGTATTAGACTCTTCCATGAACTAGAATAATTACTGTCTGTCTCTAATATACCGATCTTGAATTGAAGATGACCAAGCATGTGGTGGAAATTCAGCTTGGTTTCTGGATGATATAATCTTGATCCATATCGGCTTGGTTTCAGATCTAGGTGTGGAACTGAAATCCGCTTAACCACTCTGTTGAATGATGTGACTGGGAGGAAGACAGGCAGAAATTAATGCTGATTTGCTTTCAAGCAAGTTTCAAGAACATCAACTATGATGTGTTTCTGGGTTGCTTCATGGGTGGGTTGACATTTGGCAGTGCTACACTGCATTGATTAAACTCCAGCCTTTCAGGTAGGCCTTCGAATTATCCATCTTAGCTCCTGTGCTTCTTAAAGTTTACATAAAACTGCAGGACAGAAGCTGTCTAGCAGTTTGGGGTGTGTTATATACCGAGATTGAGGCAGCGTTTCTTAAACAGTGGTTTTTTAATTTCAGCTCAGAACACGCAGCAACAACACTCAAGAACAATGCAACTTCATACATTTTGAACCAGAGAAAACCACACCCCCTAGCACAGTAATGACCAATTACAATTGAGAGCTTAGAAGTTGTAAGTTACAACCAATGGGATTTGTTCCCGCCGAAGTTCAGAGTCTTTCCAGATTGGTCTGTTATGCAACAGTGACCAATCCAACTGCAGGGTTTAGAATACTTGAGAGTCAATGGAGCTTGTGCCTGAAGCTCCAGTGTAGGTTACATAGCATAACACATAAGCAAATAAATAACAGGGTAAGGTAAGGCATTAGCAGTTTTAAACAGCTGCCTAAGGTTAGTGATGCAGTGGATGGATTCTGATGAAACAGATGTTATTTGTGTGTGTCTTACTGATCTGAGGGTTGCTGGTTTTCTGGTTCTGGATTGGGTTATACTTTCCATAGAGGATCAAGTATAAGACGCGGATTGTACGTGAGGAATCAAATGCCAGCACTTTAATAAGCTGTATAATTGTGGTTTTAAACTTTTGTATGGTTGGATTTTATATGGTATATTGAATTATTATATTGTGTGCTGTAAGCCGCCCTGAGCCAGCCTTGCTGGGAGGGTGGGGTAAAAATCTAATGAAATAAATAAATAAATAAATGTGTAGGTTGTTTGTGCCCTTTTGACCCAAACCTATAATTTTGGATAACAGTCATTGCCAGAAGCGTCTTTCATCTACTTAGACTGAGCCACCAGCCACCATAGAACATATTTTGGTAACCTACAAGGTGGACTACTGCAATGAGTTCTACATGGAGCTGCATTTGAACATCGTTTAGAAACTTCAGCTAGTTCTAAACATGGCAGTCTGCTTACTAACAGAAATGAGCCAATGAAAACATATATAATGCTTCCTTTGGGATGTCTACACTGTGTCCCAGTTCTTTCCAGTCATCATAATTCACCATACGAGTGTTAATTTTTAGTTCCCTAAACTGCTGTGTGCTATCTTTATCCAGAATGAACTGGTAAAATCTGTTTTGTTTCATTGGCCTTGCAGGGATGTTATCTTAATGGATGAGCAGATTATATTGCATTTTTGCTGTAGGTGGGTCTTTAGTTAATCAGCTGCTGATTTGCACTTTGTAATTCTTATTAGATACTGCTGTTTTATATGTTGTTTTGTATTTTATATTGTTTGATACCCTAAGTGAATACAGTCTCAAAATTTTAAAACATAAGCCTATGACTATAAGATCTACAACATAATTTTAAGTTTCCCGTACCCTGATCAGCCCAATCTAAAATATTCCAAAACAATTCAGCAATATACTAAATATCAGTGACCTCATTTTTCATTTTCTAGGCCATGATTTTCTAACTGGGAAGTAAACATAGATAACAAGGGAGACTTTCAACACAAACAGTAAAATATGAATTTTGCAGATATTTCTACATTTCACACATGCATAGGCACAGTAAAGACATAATATACTTGTGTTTTGAAGGAACAATACCAGTTCCAGAAAGCATGTCTGTATATATTGGATATGATACTGTAGCACTGAATTTGCAATGTATTCTGTAGTGGGCAAGCTCAACAACAACCACATCTTCGCAACCAAACCACATCAGCTAAAAGCCCTTTGAAAGAGAATTACCTTACAAGCTTTCCTCAGTGCTAGACGTGACAGTGCCCTCCATACCTCTTATACCTCTTATACCGGTAAAGGTGGTCCTTCAGGTACATGAGCTCCAGTTTAGCATAGGATTTAAAGGTAAAAACTAGCACTTTTAATGGGTAACCAGTATAGGACTTTCAGGGTTTGTTTGCAGCTGTTCATCTCTATCAAAAGAAGGGTGGCTGTGTTTTGAAGTAATTGAAGCTTCAGAGGTGTTTTTAAGGGATGCTTCACATACATCCTGTTATGTAGTCCAGCCTAGAGGTTACAGAAGCATGAGCCAGCATGGCCCGATCAGCAAAGTAAGGAAGGAACAATACCTTTCTCAATAAACATAATTGAAATGCATACCTATCAACTGCAACAACCTACTTCTCTAGCAACAAAACTGTATCTAGGAGCATCCCCAAACTTTTTTTCATTATATCCAATGTCAGACATGCCCTTAAGCACTAGGCGATCAGTTCCTTCCATAACATCATCCCTCCAGACTAGCATCACCCCTGTCTTCTTGAGATTCAATTTCACCTTGCTCCCTCAACTTGACCACTGCTTCCACAATCTGCTTCAGAACAGATTTAAAGTGCGTTTTTATTGCTTAATTCATACATTATAAAAATGAGTCTTGAAAGAGACCAGCTCACTTGACATCCCAGAGTTTCCAACAGCCATAGTTTGCTGTTATATCTGAACCAGCTAGCTATAGTTTGCATGTGCAGAGCAAACCAGGATCAAACCACTGTTTAGAACTCTAGTTTGCAAAGCAGCAGAAAGCATAGTTTGCCTGTCTGGATATGACAAAGTCGCATAATCAAAAATAATTAATTATCTTGCCACCAATGAGAGTAATACCATGGGGGGTGGGCGACAGGGCTTGCATGAATGAACCTGAAGTTCCTTCAGGGTTTGTTCATGGAGTGGTAAATCATGGTCAGCTGTTACATCTAAATAATGCCTTCTAAAAGGGGGAAAAGTAGTATTATAAGTCAGGCAATAGACAGGGTGAATTTACCTTCTTGGCTGGGATGAGAAACAGCACTGTTGATTATATGCTGGTGGATAAAGAGCTGCTTTACTCCTTGGAAAATTTTCAAATTCTGCCATACCTAGAAGGCGATCACTTTCCACTTCATCTCCAGGTCTGCCTAGATTTGGAGGCACTTCATTCAATATACCCAATTAATAATGTTCTGCTAGAACGTCAACGTTGTCTGGTGAAATGGTCCCCCAAGTTAGACCTAGAGGTGAAGGCAGTTCTAACAACCAGGGGTCTTTTCCTGCCGGGGCAGAGCGGTGCTCCAGCAGTGAGCCCTGGGCGCCCTGCCCCCTCCCCACCCACCCCCGCCATTATTCCTAGCCTGCCTGCGGGGAGCCCGGCTCCTGGAGGGGGAGTGCTTTAAACCGCCTTCCCTTGGCTTGCTCGAGTTCCCCGCGGCTGCAGGAACCCCGAGCAAGCCGGCTCCTGGAGGGGAGGGGGAGCGCTTTAAACCGCCTTCTCTTCCCTTGGCTTGCTCGGGTTCCCCACGGCTGCAGGAAGCCCGAGCAAGCCGGCTCCTGGAGGGGTGGGGGGCAGTTTAAACCACCTTCCCTTCTCTTGGTTTGCTCAGGTTCCCTGCAGCTGCAGGGAGCCCAAGCAAGCCGGCTCCTGGAGGGGAGGGGGGCAGCTTAAACCACCTTCCCTTCTCTTGGTTTGCTCAGGTTCCCCGCAGCTGCAGGGAGCCTGAGCAAGCTGGCTTCTGGAGGGAAGGGGGAGCGCTTTAAACCGCCTTCCCTTCCCTTGGCTTGCTTGGGCAGCCCCGGACCCTCTCCAAGGTGCTTGACCGCCTCAGTGAGGTGAGAGGGGGAGTTCCTCCAGCCACCCAGGGTTGGCGGCTCCTGCCAGGGCTTCCTCCGCTTCTTGCCTGCACTTCCTGCTCTGCCTGCAGTGCCTCCCGCAGTTCCCATGGCACTTTAGGTGCCAGCTCCTTCCTCCTCCTAGGCATCCAGTTTCCCAGGATCCACAGCTCCTTTCCTCTCAGCCAGACTCTCCCTGCTGCTGCTAAATTCCTGCAGGAGGTCCTGCGGAAAGGGTCCAAGTCATGGCAATCTGGCTGTAAAGGAAACGCACAGCTTGTAGCACCCTGGAGGATTGCCTTGGTGGTGGCGGTGGGGAGAGTTTGAGATCTTCTGCAAACATTCTGAAATGTTTGGTGAAAGAAGGGGGGAGAAGAAAGGGAGAAGAAAAAGAATCCGCTTGCCATGGAAATGATCACTGCCGTGATCAGGAAGATTTCTGCACACACGCAGATCCTTTGCAATATATATTTACATTTTGCACACTTCCCTTCAGCTGAAAGATTCAGGATCCCTCCAAATACAACATAATTCTTATGTTGTATTTGGAGGGATCCTGAATCTTTCAGCTGAAGGGAAATTTTTTTAGTTCTGCTTCCTAAGGTTTTCAAGGCATGAGACACAGAGATGGTTTGCCATTGCCTGCTTCTGCATAGAAACCCTCGATTTCCTTAGTAGTCTCCCATCCAAATACTAAGCAGGATCAGCCCTGCTAAACTTCTGAGATCTGAAGAGATCAGGCTAGACGGGGTTTAAGAATTCGAAAAATCCCACGACAGCTGGGATTTGCTCTCATGAGATCAGAGCCTCCCCCCCCCTTCTGCTGGCTGCCAGTGAGTAAGCGGGCGGGCAGGGAGTGGAGGAGGAGGAGGTTACTGCAAAGAGAGATACTGACAAACTAAGCACGGCAGCCTGATCAGGCCTGGCCCAGAGAGCCTTCACATTTTATCACAACAGTGTGTGGTTTTATATTGGTGCTGCTTTGTATTGGGGAAAGTCTTGTTGGCAAAGGAACTCATTTCCTAAAATGCCAGACACCATATTTTCTCATAGGTTCAGTGTTGCCTTCTTTCAGTTTGGCTTATTTCCAGCTCTCCCCTCCTTCCCACCAGTCCTACCACTCCTCTCTCCCTATTTGCCTTCCTTCCTTCCTCCCCTCCTCCCCATCTCTTTCCTTCTTTCTTCTTTCTTTCTTGCCTTCTGATATACTTCTGGTGATGTTAGGGGGTGTGGCATATGCAAATAAGTTATGCTAATGAGCTCCTGCACCTCTTTTTCTATGAAATGACCCCTGCTAACAACTGAAATTTTACAGTTGTACTGCCATGCTTTCAACTCCCCCATAAATCCAGAATATGCACTAGAAAGGTATGAGGAGTTAATTCAAACATTGAGGCCACTTTTAATAAGCTTCCCAGAAGGAAGGCAAGTGGGGGGGTGCAAAGATACCATCTAAACCTTGGAACGATTAACATTTCTACAAAGCAAAAATGATTTAATTAAGGCATACAACTCAGCTAAGAGGACTGAGGGAAAGAACAGGCAGGAAGCTTACAATCTCCTCTCGGCACAAAAGAAGGAATACAAACTTCTGGTGGCCAAACGTAAAAAAGAATACACCAAGGAAATGTGGGCTAAATTAATAGAAGCAGCTAGAAATAAAAATACATCTCTGTTATGGAGACGGGTGTCAAATAGAGCATCAACAGGGGCCCCATCATTATCCACCTGTATTTCTCCAGATACTTGGTTGTCATACTTCCAAAAAATTTATGAGGAGCCCCCATATGAGAAATCCATACAACCTCTTTCTGAACATCCAATAGGAGAATTGGAAAAATGGGCTCCTGTAACTGCTCAGGAGATAAAAGCATACATAGGATATCAGAAGAATGCTAAAGCACCCGGCTTAGATGGAATTCCTCCTGAATTACTCAAGGGGAACTCTATTGGCCTCTCTGTTCACCTTTATTGATGAAACAGGGCTCATCCCCAAAGATTGGGGTATGGCCATTGTGGTCCCCTTTTATAAGAAGGGCAAAAATGAGGACCCATCAAATTACAGACCAATCAGCCTTCTAAGTATCATAGGCAAGTTATACGCCAAACACTTGCTTACTAAATTTATAGATTGGCTTGAGCAGGAGGAGATTTTAGTGGAAGAGGAAGCTCGCCTTTAGACTGGGAGGTCCATGCTTGACCATATTCTGACGCTGCAACATCTTATAGAAAAATACAGAGCTAGAGGACAAGCGTCACTCTACACAGCATTTGTTGACCTGAAAGCGGCCTTCAACAGAGTTTCCAGAGCTAGGCTTTGGGAAAGATTACAGGCTTCAACAATTAACAAGCGTTTGCTGTATTTTATCCGGGCAATTCACGAGCAAACTGCTCTTAGAGTGAGGTGTAGTCGGTTAGGGCACCTGTCAGACCCCATCCCAACGTTAGGGGAGTCAGGTAGGGCTGTCTTTTAGCCCCCACATTGTTTCTCCTTTACATTAATAACCTGGTAAGTTTCATGAATGATACCAGTTTTCATTCCCCAAAACTAGCAGATCGATACATCCAAGTGCTACTGTACACGGATGATGCCATTATTCTCTCCAGAACTCCTATAGGGCTGAAACAGGCTCTGAAAAAATTCTCCCTTTATTGTGAAATTGAACATCTTAAAATTAACCGTCAGAAAACAAAGGTCCTGGCCTTTGGGAAAAATACAAGGTTCAGGTATTGAGAGCTTCAAGGACATAAGCTGGAACAAGTATCCAGCTTTAAATATTTGGGAGTCTTCAGCTTCCTCCCTCTCTCCACTCGAGAGAGTTCAATCAAAATTCCTTAGCGTGCTAATTCAGGTAGCCAAGTGTGTATCAAACTCCTGGGTTCGCTTGGAAACAGGAATGACCTGGGTAGAAGCTAGGATTTGCATTCTTTCCATATATAAATGGATAACGGACAGTATTAATCCAAAGGGATTCCCTCTCATTCTGTATGACCAATTTCAGAGCAGTTGGCTAGAAGCAGTCCAAATGTCCATTGAAAAGCTGGTTCCCCCCCCCCAAGTCCTCCTAAATCTTGGCATAGATTGGGCAAAATTGATTATTAATCAGAGAGTGCTAGATTTGGAGAGGCAAGCAGACATTTGCAGTTCACCAAATTACTTTTTTTCAGCAAGCGGTAGATATGTGGTTGCTCCTGCGGCCTATTTATATTTTCTTGAATCTTATAATACCAGAAGGGCTTTCACCCTAGCAAGGAGCCTTGCCGACTGCAGTAATAGAGGGTTGGTACAAAGGGATCCCTTACGCGCTCAGGCTCTGCACTTGTTCCCGGACTGAAATAGACTCTCTGTAGCATATCTTTTTTAATTGCTCTTTCCATACAGCAAGCCGAAAGGAAATCATCACCCCACTGCTGGAAAGGTTCCCAGGGAGGTCAAACAAAATTAAATTAGAATACCTGTTGTCGGATAGGAATCATCATACATCAAGACAGGTGGCTAGGTTCTGTGGCCAGGTATATAAGGAACGCAAAAAACCAGGCAAATATCCCTACTTTTATCAAAAAATGTTTTAAACTGACTTTTTAAATGGTTTAAAAGGTTTGAACAGTAGTTTTACTTTTTCCTTTATATTTTATATAACTTTTAAGCTTTTATGTTACTAAGGTTTTTACTGGCTCATAACTAGTTAGGATAGTATCAGGAATTTTTCTATTTGTCTTTTAAATTGTTCTATACTGGTCGAAGACTGTAATAAAAAACTGACTGACTGACTAGTATGATAAGTCTTTGTAGGACCATAGCCAGTGTTGAGGCGTTGAGGGCGGTGCCCCTTATTGAACCCTATCAGCACATTCTCTTGGGTACCCCTTCTTTATGATGCAAGTCCCTCAGCTGTAAGGAAAGCTATGCTAGAGTTAAGCCTAGTGAGCAATATCAGAAACACACCTTTGAGGGGTGGGGGTTGCTTCTTTCATGGGAATTTGCAAATTCCTTGCTGGCTTGGGTGAAGCTATTGGCCATCTTACCCTCACTTAGTGTTTCCTCATTCCCACAACTGCCTCCGTGGCTCCTTTGTGTTCCCAGTATCCGCTTCTCGAGTTCCTCTCCCCTGCAGGACATTTGCAAATGTGTTTGGAGATCGGTTTACAAACGGGAGTGGGTGCCTCAAAGGGAAACTTAATTACCCATGAGCTTGAAGGACAGCATTTCTACACACACACACACACACACACACACACACACACACAGACAGAGTGGTCTGCCCACCCCAAAAGCCAAGAGCAGCAGGAGGAAATCACTGGGTGAATTTCCAGGAGGCTGTTGACGAACGAGTCAAGATGGGGGCATTTCTGAATCTTGCTGGTCTCCGGGCATCAAGAGTAGCCTGTTCCTTAGTTGCAGGAGCTGAAAGGATGGGCTTCTTGCAAGCTGGTCAGGCATGAGAAGACTTGAGAATCTGCTGGTCTTATTGGATTTTTTAAATGGCCCTGCCTGCCTGGCTGCTTGGCTTTCCTTCTTCTCCATTGTCAGCATGCAGAAGGCTCCTCCGAGAACAGAGAAGGTAAAGGAGAGCCTGCTGCTAGCCTGCCAGCCAATTAGCAGGTCATTTCTGGGTGATGTCACAAGTAATGTCACCATGGTGCTCCCCCACCTCTACCCCCCAGCTGAAAATTTTCTAGGTGCAGGGCTGAGCCTTTGTAAAGTAACCTAATTTGAACCACTTTAGGCTGCATCAAAGCAGAACAAATTGTGAGACTGCAAATTTCCAAATACAGAATAACCTATGATACACAGCTATGGCTTGTTTATAAAAATCCAAAATATTATTGCGTGCATATGAGTTAAATGTAATCAGTGATTTATATTCGTATCCCAGTAGCAGATTTAAACATCTATAAAGTTCTGAATAAGTCCATAATTGGCTAGTCCCTTAAAGATGTTCTATGAAGCCAGGGCTGGCTTCATAATGAGGCTGCCTCAGGTGGCAGATTTGAGGTCAGTAGCTCCTATCCTACTACCCACCAATTAGCCAGCTGTTTGTCACCCACCTACTTCCATCCCTTCTCAGGAGATGAAATAAGCCCCTTGATCCCTGAGATTTCTTTAAATCAGGGCTGCAATCTTGCATGAGACTTACTTCCCATGTTCCTTACAGCATCATTCTGGTTGCAGGTTGCCAGGGCAACCATGATGGCTGTAAGGAACATAATCTCAAGAGAATTCAGGAAGCCCTATAGAGCATGCACAGCTTTTAAAAAGAGAGCTACAGGAAAAGGTACCATGAGTTGTCTTCTCCAACTACTGAGCAGGGTGGTGGTAGTAGCAACATCTTGAGTTGCCATTATGGCAAGCATTGGAGTCACTGGAGAAAATGCCATGCCATTCATGAGGCTCCTGTGTCCCTCAGAAGCAGCTTTGGTGGTTATAGCAGTAAAGTGATATTGGGAAAAATGTGTTTTGGAAAAGAAGCTTCATTTATGGTGGTTTAGATCTAACCCATGATAATACATTAGAGGAACTAGGCAGATTTACCCTTAAAGCCATTTTAAATTGTGTTTGGATTTAAGAATAAAAATACAGAATTTTTATGTGGACATTTTTATGTTTAGTTTACTGAACTGCTATTAATTGTTTTTGTACCTTAATAATCTTGAACTGAATCAAAGGATATATCCATATGAAGAATGTACACCAGAAGACATTTTATAAAATTAAAAATTAACAATTTAAAATCGAGTAAGTAGCACAGGAAATGTGCAACTTCACATGCTTTTTTGGTATGTGCTTTTTCTCAACTGTGTTCCATTTGTTCTTTTACATTTCAGTATTCTGACAAGGCCCTATACACCCAGCTGTGCTTTTACCGGTACATTTTTGATCTGGACTATGCAATGGAAAAACTTAGTGATCAAGAGAAAGGTATGTTAAAACACTGTAATTACCTCGTGAGTTTGGAAATTTGCATAATAAAAGGCAGTCCTACTTTGTTGTGCTACTCCAATATGCATCATTCTGCTAGCATCATATACACAAAGTCAGTTGACTACATGAATTTAAGGAATTCCCTGTATAAGAATGGAGCTGCATGTCTAATAATCCATTGTATACCTTTTGCTCAATTGAAGCAGCTGTGTTTGGGGAAGGGATATTTTAAACTCATTTCTAAGAGGTCAGGCTGCTGATGGTGCTTCTGTAACTCTTTCCTTTTCTGGAAAGGCTTTCTTAAATTAGATGACAGTAAAATGACTCTCAATACAACACAATACAAACTGAAAGAGGTTTTGTGAGACTTTATTTACTACAGTGTTTGCCTAATCATTGTACATGTGTTTATCATAGACATTATGTTTTATAGATGTGTCAACATTAGTGTATATTATGTCAGCAACCAAAATTTTTACAGAGAGTAAAATAAATTTTTAGTACCTTCAGAAGACACAAAGGTGTTTAATCTAGGTGTACCTTAAGATCTGTTGAATTTTGTCCCACTTCCGAACTTGGTCAATCCACATGTGGACAACAGAGAACAGCAATTAGAGGGTTCTGCCTGATTGGAAGTGTGGCATGTAAATACTTTTTAAAATATAAATAAGTATGAGGAAAGTTGGATTAGATTTGGAATACTTATCAGGTATAGTGCATTAACTCCCACACAAAAAATCAAGTTTGGAATTGTGACCCTTCAGATTCAGAATTTCTGAGTATCCGGAATACTACTAAAGTCAGTAGGAAACAATAATTTCCCAGTTACAAACAAGGCAAATTGCTTTTTAAAAGATTTCCCTGTGCACTATGGCCTTTTTCCAGTGCCTGCACCAACCATAGAATGTTGAGCAGGTGTGAGAAGACCATAGCAACAGCCACATTTGCCAGGTAGCAGTGCCTGGAATGTGTGGGCAAAGTTCTGAAGTGGCAGTTGGAAAGGGAGGTGACAGTTGGGTGAAGCATAGGGGGGATGGTCATTTCCAGAGGGCACCTCAGAGAAGCCTGTTCTTAAGAAAAATCAGTTTTTCCACTAACCCAGTTTTCAGGAATATGCAGTGTGGACTAACTGTGTCCCTTTCCTGGGAGAACACCTGATTGGTGGACAGGACATGATCCCCTAACCGAATCTTGCAGTAGAATACAGGAACCCCCCCCCCAAAAAAAACCCACCAGAAAATCTCTCACACATACAGAAAGTGTTTTCTATTTTGGGATTCCATAAGAACAGATGGACTTCAGTCACAGGGCGATTTCGCACTAGAGCTGCCTCGCGGCATAGCCGCTGTTTGCCCGGCACAAACATGTCAATTTCACACCCGAAGCTGCGGGGCTGCATTTTGACTTGCAGCTTCGCCCAATTTCCTCTGCAGTTTCGTGATCCTGGTTTTTGAGGATCACGAAACTGCGGAGGAAATCGGGCGAAGCCGCGGAGCAAATGGCGGCTGCGCCGCGAGGCAGCTCTAGTGCGAAATCACCCACAGGCTTTTCTCTCACCCCAGTCTTCCCTTCTGTGGCAAACTTTTCGCAACAACAATCAGGAAAAACTTAGGTCCCTGCTCCTACTACCCTTTCTTCCGGGCTACCTGGAGAATGTTTTACTTCAATTTTTCTGGCAACACAGCATGTTTTCTATAAGAGTCAATGGTATTCTGAATATTCAAAATTAGAATATCTGCAATTACTTAAAATGTTTGGAATTATAAGATTGAAATATATTCAGAATTGTCCATATCAGTGAATTCCCAATATTTACAAATTCAGATTTTATGACCTTATTATTTTGTGCTCACTTCATCTTTCTCATCAACCCCAGCCTTTTAAAACATGGGGGATTCCCATCTGTTTTGTGGAAAAGTACTAAAAGTTTTTACACTGTATTGTGTAAATGTATGTATCTGTGAGAGTATCTGTGCACATGCATATTATTTAAGGTGTGTGGAAGCAGAAGGTGCAGGTATGATGCTCCTCCCCACCATAGCACCACAGATTGGTTCACTTAATTCATGTAGCCCTTTGTTCGACTCCTGATAAGTGTTTTGGCACAAGAGCCTCTTTTCAGAAGTCACCCAACTACCAGTTAATGCATCTTTTCACTGTAATAGATAATATGGTTAGGTCTATAGACTGTCTTCCACTAAGTGAGAGTTGTCTTCTAACTTAGGAAGATTCTTACTTGTGGACTCATCAGTTTACAATATCCCCCCCCCCACCAATGCTCCCTCTAAGCTATAGATTCCTATGAGAAAAAAAATCTACTTTGTGAGCTACTGGCATTAAAGTTGTGAGCAGGTGATTTGGCTATGGCATAAATTAGTTTGCTCTGGAGCTATCCTTCCTGAGCGAAGACGAATATGTGTGAGCCGGAGGCTAAAAAACTGTGAGCTAACTCACACTAACTCAGCTTAGAGGGAACACTGCCCCACACATACAAGTAGCAACAAACAAAAATATTTAAACCTAAGTTAACACAGATTTAACATTAACAAACTAATGTATGAGGAGGGGACAGACAGTTCCACTCTTGATGGCAACAGTTTCTCCTTGGTCAGGCACTTGCTTCCATCCTCCCAAGAAAGCAGCTCTCTTTTATATTTCCAGAGGTTGGAGGAGAGAGGCGGTTGCTATAGTATGGAATGTTTAAGGGCTTTATAGTTGCTAGGGGAGAAAGCTCAGTCAGAATTGCACACTTTAAGCATTACTTTACTACTGTTAGGTCAGTCTAACTAGAGTAGGGAAATTTGACATAAAGCCTGGGGTCAGAGGAGCTGTGTGTTAGTGGTAATGTTTGTCTGAGGATGAGACGCAAGTTTTAGCCTTGGGATCCAGGAGCAGGAGCAAATAAAATTTTACCAATCACCAGCCACAAAGTAACAGAAAAAATAGTTAACGCTCCTTAAAAATTCATCAGCTCGTGGAGTGGTCCCTGTCCACTCTTTTGACTGGATCTTGTTTTCATCTATGGTCTGCAATTAGATTACCATGCTTACTTCTTGGAATGTTGGATAATCTGACCTTTCTTTGTAATAACACACACACCCCAAACATACACACGCCTTTGTTCTACTTGTATCCTTACATGGCTATACTTCTGCCTGCTGAGGGGATGCATTTGATAAAATAGATTTTGGATTATGCTGGAATAATTTTTTCATCTTTAAAGTAACACAGGACTCTATCATTTTGGTTGGGTATCCCTGCAAAATTTGCACAGTAAGGTTTCATGCAGGGTCACAAAGAAACATCACAAAGAATACTGGATTTGCTTTCAGTGACAGGTTATATAATAGGTCTGCTGGCTGAGAGGACTGGACTCCATTTCAAGAAGTGGTCCTATGGAGTCTTGTACGTTTGCACTCCTTCACATACAAAATTCTGCTAACCTAGCTGAAGAAGACTTTTTTTTTCTGAATACCTTTATTGTAGAGCTTGCTGACTTTGAAATACGAAATTCCTAAAGTTATCAGAATAATGCCTAAAGTAAAAGTGAGAGGTTAAGTTACACTGAGATATCTTATTGATTGATACAAAGTTGGATATTAAGAGCATTGTTTGTATCTTCAAAGTGGTGTATTTCAGACTTCTTCACATTCTTCATTTTTATACTCTGGTTCAACAAAACTAAATGCATGCCCAGTAAATACTTTTACACAGTTATAGTGCCATTTTACACTCCCACCTTCATAAAAATACTAAACATGCTTGGTTTAGTTTCTGGATGAATAAACTGTAAAATTGCATTTAGAAAAATGAAACTGTTAGGCTGTATGACCTACATGCAAAACACAAAATCAAACTTTGAACATTTGTTTGTATCCTGTAATTTAAACATTGTTTTTCCTCTGTGTGTTCATAACTTGGTGTGCCAAATATCAGTACAAAATAATATTTTATGGATGAGTTGTTAGAAAGCTTTACAAGAAGACCATTCATAATGGTAGTATTTCTCAGAGTTACTAATAGGTGGATCGTCAGATGTCTCTTTTAGCAGGTGGTGGTTATCCAGGAAAAGTATGTGCAGAATACTGCATCTGTATCTGAAAAGAAACCTCAAGATAAAATGCAACATTTAAAAATATTGGACATTTCCATAAGTGATTATGTAGTAATTTGACACTGTACTACTAGGGCAATATAAATATTTAACTATATGAAGGGCAATATAAATATATGAAGCTGCTTATACTGAATCAGACCATTGGTCCATCAAGGTCAGTGTGGTCTGTTTAGACTGCCAGTGGCTCTCCGTGGTCTCAGGTAGAGGTAGTTCACATCATCTACTACCTGGTCTTTTTAACTGAAGATGCCAGGAATTGAACCTGGTACCTTCTGCATGCAAAGTAGAGGCTCTTCCACTGAGCTGCAGCCCCTCCCTTATGATTGACTTGGCCATACCTGTGGTAAGTTGATCATCAAATTCATTACTGAAGTGAGTTTGAAGATAGCCTGTCACATATCGACTAGGTTCATTATGAATATTTTCATGTGCCATCATTCTGGTGGTGGTGGTGGTGAGAGTGCTGTCAAGTCACAGCAGCCAACTTATGGCGACCCTGTAGGGTTTTCAAGGCAAGAGACAAACAGAGGTGGTTTGCCATTGCCTGCCTCGTGTAGCAACCCTGGATCTCTTTGGTGGTTTCCCATCCAAGTACTAACCAGGGTCGTCTCTGCTTAGCTTCCAAGATGAGACAGATCAAGCTAACCTGGGCAAGCTTTATCTTGTTTGCTTCAATGAGATTTCAATGGGTTTACTTTTAAACGTGACTTTGAGTATAAAATGTATTAATGTGATTGTTAATAAATTGGTATAATTAAATCTTAAGAGTATAATTCAGTATCTTAATATCTGTAAGTTTTTTCTTTATTTTGCCATCAGAAAGTTGACATAGTAGACTAATCAATGATTTTTTAAAAAAAATTGTTGGAAAATACAGTTTTAAAGCAATGGGTGAGAATTTTTTGTAGATGTATTGTGGTTATACAGTTGATAGTTTTTATTTCCATAATGTTTTTTACTACATAATTATACATCTTAATTACGTAATTACTATCATAATTATTATGTAATTACATGTAGTTCCACTAATTACAAAATCAGGAAGTATAATTATGTCGTAAAAAATTCTGAAATCTTATTTTATGAACTGGAGATCATTTAAAAGGCCAATTGGTGATCTATTTTCTTTTCTTCCTTAACACATCCTGATTTAATTCATGGCCTCTTTAAACCAGCAAATCACTAAGAACGTTACTAACAGAGATCAACATCTGCCTTTACTGGATCCCCCCCCCCCCCCCCCCCCCCCCCCCCCCCCCCCCCCCCCATTGTCCATTTATGCTACTGCAGCTCCGGTAATCTATCAGAAGATTTAAAAAATTAGTTGCTTTAAAACATTTATAATGACAACCTACTAAAAGTGTAAATAATATGAAACTGGAATTAAATAGATTACTGAGAAGCAGAGCTGTCAGATGGATTCTAATTGGGTTTGGATTTAGAAATCCTAGCTCAGTGGTAGATTTCCTGGATTGATCACTGTGGTTGTTTATCCTCACATTGTCTCAGTTCCTTTTTTTGTGGCCTGGTGATACCACAATCAAGAATATCAAAAAGCAGTTTGCAACTTAGTAATATTGAATAAGCTATAGTTGTGATTATTTTTATGAGCACTTTATTTTGGGAACCCTATGCAGACATTACAGTGCCTATATAGAGATGAGTGATTTTGCATGGGTTGCTCCCAGATTTTTAATTGCATGGAAAGAGCTCTATGCTTCCACAGTTATTTCCCTCTAAGCTGCACTAGGGGGTGCTGGCGCACAAAATTTTAGATGCCACCTCAGAGGTTTTTGCTTCTGCACACAAAGTCCCCCCACCATTGGAAACAATGGAAGATGAGGGCATCTCCTTCTGGGACCCATAGAATTGGACCCCCTGTTAGCTAAATTGCCTTGTTTTCTTATCAAGCTTGGGGTAATTATGATATTAAAGGGCAATTGGCATATAGCACATGGACATAACCAGTGTTCCCTCTAAGCTGAGTCAGCATGAGCGAGCTCGCAGTTTTTTAGACTTCAGCTCACATGTTTTTGTCTTAGCTCAGGAAGGATGGCTCTAGAGCAAACTAATTTATGCAGAAACCAAATCACTCACTCTTAACTTTAATGCCAGTAGATCATAGAGGAGAATTTTTGCTCACAAGACTCCATAGCTTAGAATTAGCATTGGACATAACCTGTGTATATCAGAGTCAGAATTCCCAGAGCCCGTGAATAGATGAGGAGACCAGGTTGCTTTGATAATTGGTCTTTTACATAATAATTCTCAATAATACTCAAGCATACCAAAATAACTAGCACACATACTAGGAAAATTAGGCAGGAAAAAGACAGCGACTTTCGCTTTCGCAGGAATATCATTGGTGGGTGATACATTACCTGTCCAGTGAGATGAGTAGACCATGCAGCGAAAAACAAAGGAAAAGAGAAAGTGAATGTGTCGAGCTGGCCAGTGACACACGTGGGATGGAACCGGAAAGGTGGGTTGGGGTTCAGAGCTCCAAGAGCGAGAGAGATATCTATCTGCATGTGCAGAGAGTCTCTCTGAAGTAGCCAATTTTGTGACCTGAGGCAAGAGCTGGGCACTCTCTGGTTCCCAGGAAATGTAGAAGGCAAAAACAATACCTTGGATGGATAGGACAAAAGAGATGACGGTTGGACAATTTAGGGTTGATGTGCATAAGGGAGTGACACCTCTTGGGGCAGGTGTGAGGTAAGGGAAGGGGGACAGGAGGGTGCAATCACTGTAATGATTTCATGCTTTTCATGGACGTTATCTGGATTGGTGGCAGGGAGGCTCCATCGCATCTTTTATTTCTGGCTGGGCATCTTTTGTTTCTGTCTTTGAGGATGACTCAGTGAGGGAAAGGAATGTGGTGCATGATGGAGAAGCGATCCCTTCATGGCTGCTGTACAGGAACATCTGGCCTCTTCCAGAACATGCCTCCTGTCTGGTCTGCTGCTGCTTCTGTGTTCATGGAGATGGAGACCAGGGCTTGTGTAGATGCAGAGTGGAGTGTGGGCAGAAGTATTCTGTGGTCTTGGGTCCAGATCTGGCTTGGCATGTGCCTGTGGTTAGGCTGCCCTGGCCACAGTATACAGTCCATAGTCCGGGATGGGGCACCTAACTTAGGATCACAGCTCTGTCCATTTCCCTGGCACCCAGTTCACAGTCCAGCAAGGCACTGGTAGTAAAAGAGTCCCTTTAACCTGGAATGGCTTTTTGGCAACACCCCTGGTCCAATCTTTTTGAAATTTGGGGTGATTTGTGAGGAGCGGCACCAGCAGCTATGCTGCAAATTTGGTGCATCTACCTAAAAAAACAGCTACCCAGAGTCCCAGATACCCCCAGATCGATTCTCCATTATAGCCTATAGGGCCTATTGACTGTAATGGTCCTCATAGACTACAATGGAGCTGGGGGGAAATGATTTTTTTTTTTTGCACAACCCTATTGTGCTTTTCAGTATGATTTATAAGCTGACTTGAGTTACAGAGAAAAGTGGGGTATAAATATTTTAATAAATAAGTAGGTTGATAACATTTGTTAGGTTAGGCACGGTTCTGACAGTGATTGTTCATCTGTTATACTTTTTTAATTGTTATTTTTTAATGTTGTGGTATAATACAAACAAAAACATACAGTACATACAAAACATAAATGAATGTGGGGGGAGATAAATTCTTTGGTCATGCAAAGAAAAGAAAGATCATTTTGCCATTTTTACGTTTTTCCAGTGATAATTATTAGACTGTTTCATCATTTTAACATTACTTTTTTACAAAACATAGAGGAAAATTTTAATTATATTTTCTCAAGTTCCTAATCAGTTTAGCTATTCTCCTGTCATAGTTTTAATCCAAGTATAGAATCTTGACCAAACTCTTTAAAATTATCTTCTGTATGATTCTTCAAATAAAAAGTCAGTTTATCGCATTCTGCTGCTTCCAATATTCTGTTAATAGTTTCAGTTCTAGACGGTATTTCTGTTTGCTTCCAATATTTAGCCAACAAGATTCTAGCTGAAATAACTACATACATTATAAAATGTAGATCATTTGTCTTACATTGATCAGGAATAATGCTTAACAAAAATAGCTCTGGAGTGAAGGGGATGGATATTTTAAAGATTTTTTGTATTACTTCGTGTATCCATGCCCAATATGTCTTGACTTTTTCACATTTCCACCACATATGGTAGAAGGATCCCACTTTGGCATTTCCAGCATAGATTTGAACATTTAGAATCTATTTTTGGTAGGATATCAGGGGTAATATACCATCTATGGAACATCTTGTAGATATTTTCTTTAAAAGAGATTGCTCGGGTGTTTTTTATATTTCCCCCCCAATATCTGAGCCCATTGTTCCATTTCAACATTATGCCCCAGATTTTGAGCCCATTTTACCATAACGGACTTAGCCGCTTCGCCATGCATTTTGTCTTCTAGAAGCAAATTGTACATTTTTTAACAAATTTTTGATCAGTATGCATCAAAATCTTTTCTATTTCTAAGAGGGTAGTATAAAAACCTGCTGGCTTATCTTTACTAAATCTAGACTCAATTTGTAGTTTTTGCTACCTATTGTGGCTTTCGATTCTTTTAAGATCTTGTTTGTTGTCTAGCAAGTTGTGATACCTTACAACAGTTCCCTCTTGATATACATTTGGATTTCTAATGTCTTCCTCTGTTATACTTGACCTGTAATCCTGGTTGTCATATTTCAGTAAAAAAAAAACAAAGTAGACTGCAAGAGTCCCATCCCCCCATGTGCTGGTATGTTTGCTAAGGTTCAGCACAAGGCGACGATCAGGGGTCATTTTGTAGGAAAAGAGGTGCAGAAGCTCATTAGCATAACTCATTAGCATAACTTATTTGCATATACCACACCCCCTGACAAAGGGCAGGCATGCAAGGGAAATAAAGGCATTGAAACACCCCACACACACACTTTCCCTCCTCTCTCCGAATTTCTCCACAGTAGCGGAGAAGCTCAGATAGGAAAGGGAGGAGGAGGAGGCATGCTTCCATGCCTGCCCTTCCCTTCCCCGGCCAGCCTGCCGTGGCGGGCTGGCTGAGGAAGCAAAGGGCAGGCATGCAAGCATGCCTGGGTTCCCTACTCCTGGGCTTGTTACTCCCGGAACGCCTTCCTGCCCGTTCCCCCTCGAAATGACCCCTGGCAACGATCCAAGGCCAGGTCCACCAATATAGTGGGAAGGAGTGGGTAGACCTGTTCTCTGGAGGACAGGTCTACCAATACAGTGGCATGCTACTAGCTTTTTTCCCTCACAAGGTAGAATTTCTGCTCACAACACTATGGAGCTTAGAGGGAATATTGATTCAGAGTGTATCTATCTAGTAATTTTTTATTTCTATTATTTATTTATTTTATTTATTTATTATTTTGATTTATACCCCACCCTCCCTGCAAGTAGGCTCAGGGCGGCTTACAGTAATTGGTACCCTGTACCATAAAAACCATGTACCTTCTTCCTTCTTCTGGAGAGCTCAGGGCAGCACACATGGGTCTCCCTTCCCTTTGTTATCCTTACAACAATCTGTGATGTTGATTGGGCTAAGAATAAATGACTAGCCCAAGGGTATTGAGTGAGGTTCATGGCTGAGGTATAGAAGACTTAAGCACACATCTCTTTGTTTCTGCTCTAACCACCATACCTCACTGGCTCTCATAACATCCAGTATTTCATTATGCACAGGGACCAGTGAGATGCCTCTTGAAAGGCAGGACAAGAGAGCAACAGCCTTCTGCTGCTGTTGCCTTTTAACATCAACTCTAATGAAAATTGATCTATAATTTGTTTAGATCCTTATTACAACCATTTAAAATAGGGGCCATGGCTATTATTTTAGTAGTAAATTCTTTAATTATATCTGTTCTAACTATCCTGGCTATCACTATTACTGGGTAGCCATAGTATTATGGGAGAGAGGGGAAAGCTTTCTCTATCTGTTTTCTCCATACCTTGAGTCCCAGTAAGAAAGGCATTATAAGAACATAAGAGAAACCAATGTTGGATCAGGCCAATGGCCCATCCAGTCCAACACTCTGTCACATAGTGGCCAAAAATAAATAAATAAATAAATAAAATTCTCTAGGAGATTTTCCATAGGAAAGTTACTTCAAACCCTTGATCATTTTTTGGCCTTTTCTGTCCTGGACAGGGGGGGGGGGTGTTATGAGATGCCCTCAATCATTTATGTATCATTCCTATGCTACTTGGGCCCTAAGAAGGGGGCAGTGTATCTCCTCACAGATGTTCAGCCACTAGCTTTCTTAGACTGTTGAGTTGTGCTGTGAGTTGGCTTATAAGCAACTTCCACAGAAAATTCAAGCTCATTCCACAAGAACTGTTGTTACATCCTCCCCCTTCTGGAGGGGGATCTTGTTTCCAGAGCTGTGCAGAGCAGCCACCTGGTCCCCACCTTCAACCTTTGTGATACACTGTTCTGTAGACATCAGGGCCAGAATAGACACATTCTTGGCAGAGTTGTCCTCAGTAGGAATGGGCACTAATTTGTTGATGAACTGAAGTTCATCATGAATTTTGGCTGCTTCATGATTCGTGAAGCAATATTCGTGAACTGAAGAACCGTCACAAACTTTCACAAATTTTGATGCAGTTTGTGGCAGTTCATGAAGAGCAGATCAACTGTTTGGTTTAAATGGCTCCAAGCCTGGGGCTGGCTGTCCAAGAAAACCTGAGCTATGCAGAGCAGGCTGCCTCCACAGCTTACCTGTTTAAATCGGAAACAACTAATCTGCAGCAGCAGTCTGATCCACGCAGGTCAGCGGTTTCCAATCTAAACAGCTGAGCTGTGGGGGCAGCCTGCTCCCAGGTATCAGCTGTTTAGAGCCAAAAACAACTAAGACATGGGAGCAGGCCGACCCCGCAGCTCAGCTTTTTCGGGCACAAACCTCATGAACCCGGTTTGGTTCATATGCGAGCTGACTAGGTTCATGCGGTTCATGGTTAGCCCATGAACCAAAACACATTTTTGTGGTTCATGCCCATCCCTAGTCTTTGGCTCTCTGTTTCCTGAAGCTCTTGTCAGTTTGCTAATTTGCGCCCATCAGTGTGATGCAGAAAGACTACAAAGAAGTGAAAACAGTTTGCTTACCTGCTTTTGTGACTTGTAACTGTGGTCATCTGTGCCTTCACACAGCCTGCGAATGGTGACTAGCTTGCTGCAACGTACTCTTATATTTTGGAGGGTAGTGGTTAGAGTGCTGGACTAGTATCTGGGAGACTGGGAAGGCATGACTCCTTCCCGTTGTCAATACACAGCCTGATATGTATACCTGAGGTGAGAGGATTTCATGCCTAAATACTAATACTAGAAGTTTCCAAATCTGAGATACTGCATAGATGCAAGGACCCTCAGTGTGAATGTACATATGACCACTCAAAGAATGAGTGGTCGGCCGAGTTTTTAATTTTAGGAGTTAATTAATGTCTTGAAATGTTTTGTTTCTATTATTTTGTATTTTGTAAGTCATCTTGGGCATGTTCCTGGAGAGGCAGCATTAAAATTTTCTAAATAAATTCAGATTAACAGTCTATTTTTCAGGTGTTATCAGGTTTGCTCTGGTAATAAATACTAAACTTTTTAATCCTGGCATCTAACTTAACAAAGCTTTTCTTAAGCGGCAGAGCCTTTAGAAGGACACACAGAGAATACAGGTGGTCAGTGAACACTAGGTACCTCACGTCCCCATGCTATAGTCCGTTTCTGTTTGCCTCTGGTCTGCAAACAGAATCTTCTATGTCCCGTATTTAATGACTGAACCTTGAGAAATGGCCCCATTTTTGTCATATTTACAGAGACTAGCAAGCTAACTATTAGCAGTTGTTTATTTTTAAAAGGCACATAAACACATGAAACTGTCTCATTCTAAATCATTGGTCCATCAAGGTCAGATGGCTACTCAGACTGACAGCAGCTGTCCAGGATCTCAGGTATAGGTCTTTCACATCACCTACTACCTGATCCTTGGCCCAGCCTGATCAGGGCTGCAGCTTGCAGAGGTGTAGGAGAAAGGCAAGTATAGGGGAATTAGAGAGGAGGGGCAGAAAGACATGCTAAGGCAAGATAGATTGGAGAGAGTGAAGAGAGCAGTATCCTGAGAATAGATGCAAATAGACAGTAGAAACACAGACACTGAAGAACAGGCATTCATCCTGGACTAGGGCACCAGATTTCTAATGCAGGTGTTAAATGAGGATACTAGACTATACACAGAGGAGTCAGTCATGCAGGGGTTGTTTGGGGCTGGAGCGTGCTGGAGCACTGCTCCAGCAGCCCAGGAGCGGGCACAAATGGCAGTGGCAGCAAGCCCCGCCCCCAGCTCACCACCCCCGCGCTCCTTCTCTCTGGAGTCGTGCTGCAGGGGCGGCGCAATCTTTCCATTGTATTCTATGGCCCCATAGAATACAATGGAAAGATCGCACCGCCCCTGCAGCACGATTCCAGAGAGAAGGGATTGATCTTAAAAACCCTCCCCTCCCCCAGCCGGCCTGCCAAGGTTGGCTGGGGGGGGGAGTGAAGAGAAGGGGTTTAAAGTTTAAACCCCTTCGCTCTTCGCTTCCCCCCCCCCAGCTCACCTTGGCAGGCCGGCTGGGGAAGGGGAGGTTTTTGAAGATGCCTCCCCCCTTTTTTGCACCCCCTTTTGACATCGCTTCCGGTGATGTCAGGGGGTGTGGCATATGCTAATGAGCTATTATGCAAATAGCTTATTAGTTATGCTAATGAGCTCCTGCAGCTCTTTTCCTACTAAATGACCCCTGCAGTCGTGTATGCCCACTTCTTCCAACAACTTGGTGCAGCTCATGCAGTTGCCAGCTATTCCCCCTCACATTCTGTTATCAGATGTTTTGCACTGAATACTTTGCCCATTCTCAATTATTGTTGATTTAAAATCAGAATTAAGAAACTTCAACATTAAGAATATGCAAGGTTTAGTAATTTTTATTGCTGAATAACTCTGCATTTTAAAATATGTATTTGTGTTATGCTGGACCGGTTATATCTTTCTCAATCTTCAGCTCAGAATTCTCATTGTATGTTATTTGGACTTCTCATAATAGGGACGTGTTAACTAGTATTTATATATTTGCCATTTTGTGGGGGAAGTTTTAATAATTCAGATGTTTGCCTCCAAAACCATCATCAGATTTCAACATCTTGCTACCTGTCATTGGTGAGTGATTTTAAGTTTATACCCAGATTCTTAAAACAGAAAGCTAGTGTATATAGTTGTTGTCCAGTCACGTTATTTTTAACTTTTTTAAACCTTATTTTAACTTGTGAAGAAGTTTATCCTTCCAGGATTATAACTGCCAACTACATATCAAAATGTTTTTCTATCTTAAATAATTTAATTCTTCATCTTATAATGCAATTATTTTGACATGAAAGTATTACATATTGTAATAGTTCCACTTAAAACAGACATTTTCATATTACAAAAGATGTATGTGGCAAGAAAATAAAGAATAAAAGGAAGTGATTGACAGTTTGAGCTATTTTATTTACTAGATAGAAAACAAATAATCCTATTAGTGTCAAATATTGTGAACTTAGAATTAAAATGCTGAGCTATTTATATGCCTGCTACATGTTTGTGTAGCTATGAGTAGGCTATAACTATGGAATTAAATGCGTAACAGAAATAGTGACAAATATTAGATATCTGAATTCTTTTATTTGAATGCTTGTAGTGACTACTTTCCCTGGTTATATTAGTTACAGTAACTTAGAGAAAAATGGTTTGGGGGGATAAATATCTTAATTGGATATAAACCTCCACTGAAGAGCACATATATTTTGTTCCTGGTTCAGAAGAGAAGAGATGCACATGTGCATGTGTTTCCTATAAAAATATTGTTATAGGGATGGGGAAGTGAATTATGGTTTGCCCACTGAAGAGCAGAGAGTAGACCATGGCTTGTCTTTCTGTATTTGAAAAACCATGTGTGACAGACTACATTTAAAATGCTGTTTCCTAATGCAGTAAGATCAAAGAAGGGAAGTGAATAGTTAAATGGCTCTAGAATGTTGAGGGGGTTTTGTTTGCTTTTTAGCCCCCCGTAGGGGATTTTTTAATTGCATTTTCTATAAACTACAACGAAAATATGGAAGGGATCTATCTACAAACTATGGGAGAAAGTAAAGAAAACCCACTAAAAACCCAAGAGATGGTGATCATACATAATGCTTGTAAATTTAGCTTCTAGCTTAAAGTTTGATTAAACTTCATTGGATGTGGTCAGCCATGGTCTTCATAGTGAAACTAAAGCAAGCTATAACACCTGCGCATCTGCCTTAATAAAAAGCAATTCAAGAAATGGTTAATAATCATTATAAAGAGTTCTAGAAACAATAACAATATCTATCCTTTTTCTTTCTCAACTGATAGCTTGTTTTTGGGGCTGCCGCCCCATGTTTCGAATCTGAATCCTCATCAGAAGATGCCACTGCTCCCTCTTCATCACTCTCCTTGGTGCTGTCATCTTTCTCTTTGTCTTCTTCGCCTGCTGGTCGATTATGCTGCTGCAAAAACTCCACAGCCTTTTCCAACAGAGACAGTTTTTTCTTTCTTATCCTTGAATTTGAAGATTATGCCTTCGGGCACATTCCATCTGTAGTGGATTTTATTTTTCTGAAGAAATAGTACCAAGTCTCTGAATTTCTTTCTTTTCTTTCTTATTTCAAACGGAATACCTTTTAAAATGTGAATTTCTTTGTCCTTAATCTTCAAGGTCGTTCCACTTGTAGCTTTAAGGATTTGGTCTCTCACTTGTCTTCTGGAAAATCTCACCATTACTTCCCTGGGCAGATTATTCTTTCTTGCAAATTCAGAATACGACCTATAGATTGTATCTATTTCGCTTTGTAGTATATCCACTTTAATATCTGTTACCGGGACAATAGCATCACACATCACCTGCTTTAGATCTTTTCCTTTCTCTTGCAGAACTCCTTGGAATCTCAGGACATAGCTGCAATAAATGAGACTCGTAGGTTGGTCTCTTTTTCTCCATCACCTGCAGTTGTTTTTTAAGCTTCTTTGTGTTGGCATCCTCTTCTTTGCGCTCTTGCTCCGTTCTCTCCATTTTTTTTACAGTTTCGTTAAGTTGAGTTTTTTGCGTATCAAGCTTTTGATGCATTACCGTAACTTGTTCCAGCAGAGGGCGCAGCGCCTCAGTCAGCATCCCTTGAAGGTCGCAGTCATGTCCTGTCTAGGGACAGAACTCGCTGGGCTGGCACTTCCGGCAAGAGGCTTCAGTTTCAATTGCTTCTCCTTCTCCTCCTTCTTTGGTGCCATGTTTGAGATTGTTTACTTTTCATAAAAGTTATCAAAGTCTCTAGAATCTCTACAAAAGTCTGGTAAGTTCTTAAATGTCCTTTTATTTCAGTCCACCTTGTTTTTATAGCCGGCCCCCTCCTTCTGCTGCGCAAAGTTTGTTTATTTTCTTATTGGGGGAGAGTTCCCTCCCCCCCCCAGCTTCCCAAGGGGAGGCTTTTGGCTAGTTTTCAGGTGTTTTCGCTTGAACCTTGACTCATATTTCAATGATGAGACCACTTTAAATCACAATTCGCTCAATCACCAAACGCTTGTCCTGGTGTGCATTCCTAGTTCCATTTGCAGACGCTCTGCGGTGGGACCCTCGGGCCATGGAGAAGCCCCCCTTCACCGGCAAGTTGCCGGAGGAAGAGCCTTCCTAGCGCCCCATGGCTGGGAGCCCAACATGAGGGCTCCGGGGGTGGTGCAGACAATCGCACCCCCTCCCAGCCGCAGGCTCTGGCACGCGTCTCCTGGAGCTCCAGGAGAATGCGGACGCCAAAACCGGAAGTTCCTAGAATGTTGAGCTTGAGTGACAGGCAAAGTAAAAGTTCAGCTAAAGGACTGGAAATCTGAAGAGTCTGACTAAAAGTCTGTCAGACAGGTTCACCTTTTGAATAAAGAGAGAGCCTCCTAGTCTTAACTGTGTTAAATAAAACCTGAGAAAGAATTTCATCTAAGAATTCAGAGTCTAGTGTCAGCTAAAGCTAAAGTATGTTTTTGCACAGATGCCAAGAACTCGGGTTTGAGATTTTGGTAAAGAATGACTGGGTAGTAGGCTGCCAGATATAGAGCCCAGCGTATATTCAGCTATCCAAATATTTCACTGAGTTTTTTGAAATCAGCTTTGCTGAAGTCCAGGATATGAGTCCTACTATGTCCTGGTTTCACATCCTTCTCTATGTCAAATTCCAAGCTGACATGGTCACTATTCCCCAAAGATCCCACAACATTCACTTCATCAACCAGTTCTTCCCTGTTAGTCAGGATTAAATCCAGGATAGCAGATCCTCTGGTTCCCACTTCCACCTTTTGAGAGATGAAGTTGTCCGCAAGACTATCCAAGAATCTGTGGGATGCCCCATGTCTAGCAGAGTTAGATATCCAGCAAATATCTGGATAGTTGAAATCTCCCATACCCACTACATCCTGACTCTGTGAAAGTTTAGCAATCTGTTGTACAAATGCATCATCCAGTTCCTCCAGTTAGTTTGGAGGACTGTAGTATACCCCCACAACAATATCTCCTTCTTTTTCCCTCGCTCTGTCCTTACCCACACACTTTCAACAGGACAACTCTCGAAATCCTGAATTTTAGTGCAAGTGTATTCATTCTTGACATATCGTGCCACCCCACCTCCTTTTTTTGTTTATTCTGTTCCATTTGAACAAGGTATATCCTTCAGTCACTGTGCTCCATATATGAGACTCATCCCACCAAGTCTCCTTAATACCTATCAGATCATAATTACTTTCCAATATGTGAAGTTCAAGTTCATCCTTTTGGTGAACTTGCTGCTTTGAGTTCAGTAGCAGCTTGCAAGAGGCATTTAAAGGGACTGTGATTCATTTAAATGTGTTTTTCTCCCCTCCATTAGAAACAATGGAGGATGGGGGCTGCTATGTTGGACAGACCAGTTTAAACTGGGCTGCTCAGCAGAGTCCCAGAAAAGCCTGTGGGGAGAACTCTCTCCACAGGATCAGCTCCTGGACAGGCTTTGTTGGGCAGTCTGGCTTAAACTGTGCTGCCTAGCAGAGCCTGCAGGGAGAACCTTCAGCTGGGGCTGGCTGTCAGCTCCTGCTGCCCCAGCTGGTCCTCTCAGTTTGTTTGTTTTTTTCTTCTCCAATATTTTCCAAATACCATACTGGTATTGGGATTCAGGAATATCAGGATATACCAATATTTTTTTTGGTTCAATATACCTGAACCTGAAAAATACTGGGTTTTGTTTGTTGGGATTACAAGAATGACACACAGAATCCAGGGCAAAGTCCATATTTTCTATTGGTTGTCAGGCAATAATGATTACATAAATGTCAAATAACAAAGAAATCACGGACTACAATCTACATGTAACATGGTTCCAAACATTTGGTCTTATGATCTTGATTCAAGTCCAGTAGCACCTTAGAGACCATAGGTGGTACTGGGCTCAAATCTAGCTTCTGTTGTAGACCAACATGGCTAACATCTGAAATTATCTTATTATCTTATTCTAGGGACTATGGGTTTTCTGTGAAGTTATTGCCTTCTCTGTCAAAACAGCCAGGTTTTTTTCATATAGCTTTTGTTAGGTTAAAATTATTGTGCTGTTCTAGGATAGTGGAATTTATTTTTCTTGGATTGAGTGTTTTAAGACTTCTATTGATGTTAGAACCTATTAACCACTTTTGAATTATGGCCATATTGCCAGTTGTCGATAGGGTTGCTAAAATCTCCTTTCACTGGTTTTGTCAGTAACAGATCAAATTAGATTCATCACTCTTGGCTTGTGGTGATTTGAAATTGAAATGGAATATATTAAGGCAGCCAACCACACTGATTACATTGCAAGCCTCATTTAATTTCATACATTCACACATTACAGTGAAAAGCAGATTTTAATGCATGATTGTGAATGTACCTTGAGTGACTCCAAAGGTCATCTGTAATAGGTGCATAATTTGTCACTATTGGATACCTAATTAACAAAGAATGTTCCACGCTATCTACTACTACCTATGTAATCGAAAATGTTACTTGGTATGCCTTTCTGGGGACCAAAATGCAGTAATACTAGTTTTATTAGAATCTGTTGGTCGACCGGTCATTGAGTTGAGGGCATATTCACAGAGAATTTATCTGTGTACAAACTAGGAATGTAGAAATATTTAATTTTTTCTGCCTCTTAGTTTTTGTACATATTCATTGTAAGTGTTTTTGTCTTTCTTTGGCTAGTTTCCTTGGCTTGTCTCATTTGTCTCTTTTATAGTATTTAATGTCAATTATATCCCATTTTTGTGTATTTGTTATTTTTTTTAAAAAAAAAAATTATAAATCCCCGGAGGGATTATTTTTTATTTTGCAAAACTACAAAAACTACAAAGAAATAATAGGGAAGGGACTACAGCTAAGGAGAAAGGAAAGCAAACCACACTAAACTAAAACCCCAAGAGGAGATCTTTTCACTGTTAGTTAAAATGTTAGTACTGTTAGAGTTAATGTCACAATATACTTGTAGAGTTCTTGCTTATAACAGTTTGCTATTTATATGTTATTTTATTAGTTGTTATGAGAGAAATCTCTGATCATCTTCTTATTCTTCACTTCAAAAGGCCATTTTCCAAGTCCTTCTGCCTTTACTTCAGCTTCCTATCTCTGAAATTTTATACCACTCTGGCAGGTCCTGCACCCTTTTCTGCCGCAGAGTCCTCTTCCGTTCCCGAGGTAGCAGAGTCACTAGACTTCGTTTCTTCCTCTTTGGACTCTTCCTCTGCCCCCAGCTGTCGTCTCAAAAATTCTTTAGCTTTAAAAGTGGAGTCTATCTTCTCTCTTCTATCGTTGATTTTAAAGATTACACCTTCCAGAACCGCCCATCTGTACGATATCCCATTTGTTTGAAGAAAAGAAATTAGATCCTTGTAGTTTTTCCTCTTTTGCCTGATTTCAAATGGAATGTCCTTTAACGTTTTGATGATTACATTTCACATTTTCAGTGGAGTTGCTGAAGTTGTTTTTAAAATGGTGTCCCTAGTTTGTCTTCTTACAAACTTGACCACTATTTCTCCAGGTAAGCTATTTTTTTTAATGTAATTGGAATATGCCCTATAGGCTACTTCCATTTCGTTTACAAGTTCATCCGCTGTTAAGCCTACTACTGGGGCGATAATTTCACTGAGCACCTTCTTCAAGGCTTCTCGATCTGTTTCAGGAACCCCCTGAAACCTGATAACCATGTTAGCTTTTTCCATCTGTAGCTGTAAAACTCGGTTCTCTTGGCAATTCTGCTTCATTTCCACCTCTCCCATCCTTTTCAATCAATCAATCAATCAATAAACCTTTAATGGCATATAGTCCCATCCTTTTCTTCAACTTCTTGCTTGTGGTGTCTATCTCTTTAATTTTCTCGTTTGTCTGCTCCACTTTTTTCTCTGTTTCGTTCAGCTGGAGCTGGTGTGCAGCAAAAATTTTATTCATCACAGTCAATTGCTGGTTAATACCATCGAGTTGTTCCATCACCAGCTTAAGCATAACCGCCAGGAGTTTGAGGACGTCTGCTCCCTCTTCCGGCCTCGGACTCTGCCCGCCCGGCTTCATCTTAAACTTTCTCTGCTGGGCCGCCATCTTTCCCGTTTTGTTTACAGTTTCTACCGCTCCCTCAAAACTTGGAAAATTCGCCAAACGACTTCGCAATTCAGATAAGTCTCTCAAAACACTTTCGGTTTACTTCCTCCCCTCTCCCCCTTCATGTCCATTTACCGCTTTCGCAAAAGAGGTGTCCTTCTTCGTGGGGGGGGATCACTTTTCAAACTACTTTGTTTTATTTTGAACTCACGTTCATTGTCGGCCAGTTTATCTGACCACGCTCAGTTTTACGCCATTCCGCTCAATCTCCGGCGCTTGTCCCGGTCAGTCCAGCTTGTGCCCGAGGGCCACTCAGCGACTGGTCCTTTGGGGCAGAGGGGAGCCTCAATTCTCCGGCATTACGCCATCGAAGAGGCTACCCTTCAAAAGCCCCCTGGCCTGGAGCCTATCGCAAAGGCTCCGCGGGGGTGTCACTTGAGGTGGCACCCCACCAGGCCACTGGTGTGCAATTCGCCCTCCTCCGTTGTGAGGAGAGCATCCGCCATCGCTGTTCTGTTGACTGGAAGTTGTATATTTGTTAATTTTAATGTCTGCTTTACTACTGAATTTCATTATTTTGGTTTGGGGAAAGACAACTGCTATTTTTTTCCTGAGCACCAAGAAACAGATAAAAGGAACTCCAGCTTGAAACTGAACTAGAGTAATCACATCTCTAGTGCAAACCACACACTGCTCAACCCAAAAGTTATTTCCATCATAGTATACTGTGGTCATAATCCTATCTGGTGAAGTACATGTAAGTAAATAATCCACAGTCTATACCATTTTTTTAAAAAAATTCTGTGTGGCATCTCCAGTTCCAGACCATTCTATAGTGTAAAAAGAGGTGTGCCTCTTCCTGAGTGGGAGCTATTGCACAGAGACCTATAAAGTTTGCAGACGCTTGGTGCCAAATTACTTTGGATAGTTGGGTTTTATCTATAGTTCAAGAAAGTTATAGGTTAGAATTGTTGTCCCAACCCCCTTGCCCCCTGGCTTCTACTGTGGTGGATAACCCCTACCCAGCTAAGTTCAGCTGAGGGAGTTTCTGCAGAAGGGCACAGTGGAACAGGTTCCAGGTCGGCTAGGCTCCCAGGGTTTTATTCATTTTTTTCTGGTAGATAAAAAAGATAGTGGGCACAGGCCCATATTGGATCTCAGAAAATTAAACAAATTTTTAAAAATTTGAAAGTTCAGAATGGTTTCACTTTCTTCTGTGATCGAGTTCCTTGCCTCGGGTGTATGGTTCACGGTCCTTGATTTCAAGATCACCTATGTTCATGTTTCAGTACACCAGTTCCACATGATTTACAGTTTAGGCAGCACTCTGAGGTGTTCCAGTATCTATCCCTCCCATTCAGTCTTCCTGTTGCACCAAGAGTATTCATCAATTGTATAGCTGTAGTGGTGTCACATCTCTGTACATAGGGTTGCTCCATTTTCTCATACATTTGACTTAGTGTGGCACCCAGTTGTGAGCTACTGAACAACCACGTTAGCTGCATCATTTCCACCTGTAGCAGGTTAGACCTGATGGTGAACTGAGAAAAGTGTTGCCTTGAACCCTCTCATTGAGTTCAGTTCATTGGTGCCTCCCTCAGTTCTATCACAGGGCAAGCCTTTTTGCTTGCAGACAGGGCTAGAAGTGTTAAGACAGTGGTGTTATGCTGTATGAGAAAACTTTGGTAGCGGGTGAAGGCAATTCAATGGCTGTTAGGGCTGATAGCCTTGACTACTGCAGTGATTCCATTAACAAGGCTGCACATGCAGAATTTGCAAATCTGGTTTGTGAAGAGGAATGACCCCAACAACCTCCCCCCAAGATACTGTTTTTCAATACCAAGGGTGGTGGTTAGGTCTCTGCATTGGTGGCTAGGTGACATTAACTTGTTCTCAGGGGTCCAGTTTGGTTTCTGAGTTCTCCAGGCACTCCGACCACAGATGCTTCATTATCTGGTTGGGGTGCCCACTGCTAAAGTTTTTCAGTGCAAAGTCAGTGGCCTTTAATGCAGAATATTCCTCGTATTAATGTCCTGGAGCTTTGTGTGGTAAGATTTGCCATATCCTTTTCAGATATCCTCAGAGGCAAGAAGGTGCTGATCCAAATGGACAAACACCTCAACAATGTATTATTTCAACAAATAAGGAGGCATGGGTTCCCAGAGGCAATAGCAGCTTGGGAAGTAGCTACAAGTATTGGAGCCCTTCCCAGGACCATCTACATAGCAGGGATATTGAGTACAAAAGCAGACAAGCTGAGCAGAGTCTTATCAGACCAACTACGAATGGTCTATCCAGTACAAACACATCAAGACAATTTTCAACACCTGGGGGTATCCTCAGGTGGACCTGTTTGCCACAGCCAAGTTCAAAAAGCACCAGACTTCTGCTCCCTAGCAGACAGCAATCCAACTTCCCTTTTCCTGCTCTGAGCTTGGAAGCGGGAAGGGTCCTACATACCCTTGATGCTAGGAGAGGCCTCCTTTACTATATAAATAGAACCAAACCATTTTGTTAAAAAGTGTTATTTATTTGTTATTGGGGCCCCAAAAACGGCTACACTGCTTCAGCCCACTCTGTGTCCAGATGGGTAGTTGCTGCCATCCACTCCTGCTAAGTGGCATCCAGAGAACCATGTCCACTCAATGTGAAAGCACACTGCACTTGAGCACAGGGGTCGTCTGCTGCTTTTCATCAACGAGTTCTGCTGCTGGACATCTGCAAGATGGCAACCTGGTTGACAGAGGAAACATTTGTGAAACCCAATGCTTTAGACCTTCAGGCGTAGAAGGAAGCAGATGAGGGAAAGGCTATTCTGCAGGCTCTGTTCCAGTGACTCACCCCACCTCCTCTGGTGAGCAGCTTGCTAATGGTCCCAATGTGGGGCTGTACAAGAAGATGGAAGATGAAAACAGAGTTGCACAACTGTAACTTGTTCATCGATGTCTTCTGTGACACATTCCCTCCCTCCTGCCCTGCTGTGAGCTCTCAAAGGGCCTGTTGTGCCATGAAAAGTGGCTTGCAGCGGCTTAGCGGGAACTCAGGGATGGGGTGCCTGCTAGGCTTACCAAACGCCGGCGGGGGAAATCTATTTCCTGGCAGGATGCGTGCCGCGGGGGACGGCTGTGCGCGCTGCCCCCGCCGTCGCCAGGATGTGACGCTCCGCGTTACCCTGGCAACGGGACCCAAACAGCCCCGTTGCCAGAGTAACGCGGAGCGTCACATCCTGGCGACGGCGGGTGCAGCGCGCACAGCCGTCCCCCGCGGCACGCATCCTGCCAGGAAATAGTTTTCCCCCGCCGGCGTTTGGTAAGCCTAGTGCCTGCCCACAGAGTACATGGTGTGTTGGAAGGGAATCTCATGCATGTGCCAGCTCCAAAAGGGACAGGGTGCCCCCTTTTTGGAGTTTTTTAGCTCAAAAGAAAATGTCCGTTGCTGGCCTGCGCAGGTGCAGTCCCAATGTGTGTCTGCGCTGAAGACATCAATGAACAACAGTTACAGGTAAGTGCAACTCTGGGTTTTTTTGTTTTGTTTGGCATTCCCTCAGTGATCCCCTTGCTAAGCAATGTTTCAATTGCTGCTTCTATGTTTTGTATGTAATTTAACTGTTTTTTAATTGTTTTAATTATTTGAGTTGGGGGTTGGTTTTCATGGTTTGAAATGTTAACATTTGAAATGTTTTAAATTTTTAAATGTTAACTGCCATGGTAGCCCTTGTAAGGACAGAAAGGCAGCATTCAAATTTTGTAAATAAATAAATAAAATAGGAACATGCAGAGTTAAAAAGTTAATTGCTGGCACAGGAATTCTTTGGATCTCCTTGATAAGAGGAACTGGAGTTTGCAATGAAAAATTCCAGAGAGGTAGTTGTGTTAGTCAGCTGCAGCTTAAATAAAAGAGTCCTGCAGTACCTTAAACAATAACAGTTTGATTGCGGAATATGCTTTTATGACACAGAACCCACTTCACCAGATGCATTATTATATTAAGCAGACAGAGATGCATATGCACTAAGCTACAAACAGCAAAAGGAGGGGAGCTGGGAACAGTTGTTATAAAGCAGGAGTCCCCAACCTTTTTGAGCCTATGGGCAGAGCCATAACTAGCTGGTTTTGCACCCAAGGCAAGAATACAAAATTATGCCCTCCTATACTTCCATAATGGTTATTTTGGTTTAAAAGGTAAATATGTAAATTACAACAAGCACAATAATAATATAATATTTATTTTAGTTATAAGATCTGCATACACAGTCAACTAATGCATGTGAGTATTTAATGTACTGTTTTAAAAATACAAAAGTAAACTACATCAGGTACTATTGTTTATAATTTCACTTTTCAAATTAAACAAAATTAATTCTCCTTGTTGCCTGAGAACCAGTAACATTAAAGTATGAGCCTCCTAGCACTGATGACTTGACCTATCTTAACTATTTCCATTTCAGACTTTCTCTGATGCCACAAATCAACATACCACTATTCTTGAAAAGAGCAGCGAGAGCCAGGGAGCAGGCAGCATGGAACTGCAACTTTTGGTTGCAGTAATGGCTAGTGTCCAGTGGGGCTGCTAGGGCAACAAAGGGTGGACAAAGCCAGAGCAAACAGTCGTCAGAGCCAGAGCAAAGCAACTCTGATTTTGTCCCCATCCTTGCTCTCCGCAGCCATCGATGAGATCGTTCCCCGGCGCCCTCTGCGCCCCTGCACTAGGTTGGCCCCTTGGTATACCCAGGGGCTTCGACTTATGAAGCGGGAACTTAGACGGCTAGAGAGACGGTGGCGGCGAGCTCGTGACGAAGCATCGAGAACATCCTTCAGGACGCATATGAAATCCTATGAGATGGCGGTCAAAGCTGCGAAGAAGGAATTCTATGCAGCCGCGATTGCATCCGCTAGCTCTCGCCCGGCCCAATTGTTTAGCACAATTCGGTCTTTAACAACTCTGCCACAGGGCAGACAAAATAGTAGCCATGGGCTGTGAGGCTTTTGCGAGCTATTTTGCGGATAAAGTCTCGGTGCTCCGCCGTGACCTCCCCGCCACAGTTGAAACAGTGAGCGAACTTGAGGCCCCTTGCACGTCCCCGTTGGGTTTAGAATGTTTTGACCCGCTCAGTCTGGAAGAAGTTGACAGATTGCTTGGAACTGTGCGCCCAACCACATGCTCCCTGGATCCGTGCCCTTCCTGGCTCGTCAAGGCGGGTCACGAGGGGTTTCGAGGTGCTGTACGGGAAATTATTAACAAGTCCCTCATGGAGGGACGGTTCCCGGAAGCACTCAAGGAAGCGATGGTCCGCCCTCTCCTGAAAAAACCAACTTTAGACCCGACCGAATTGGTCAACTATCGGCCGGTGTCTAATTTGCCCTATTTGGGCAAATTGATTGAGGGGGCGGTGGCGACGCAGCTCCAGGGCTTTCTGGATGACGCTTCTGTCCTAGATCCACTTCAGTCCGGCTTTCACCCTGGTTATGGGAC